>NW_028229713.1:0-116441 GCF_053477565.2 Lygodium microphyllum | reverse complement strand
GAAATTATTATCAATTCTTTCTTCTATTTGATATAAATTATTTGTTGTATTTCTTAAATTATTCAAAGAATATCCATAAACATCAGAAACAGACTGTAGAGCTTAAGTAAGTCTTTGCTATACCTAAGTATTTTAAAGAAAATTTGAAAATATGGATCCATTGCTTAGAAATTTGAGAGAATATCAAACATTGAAGAACTCTTTCGACGCTCGTCTTAATCATATTATATACCTTACTGAAAAGGATAATAGCACGGGAAGGGAAGCTTTGACGAGACCCTTAAATGAATTACATCAGGTAATATTACCTAATCTAAGAGATTATTTATCCAAGGGTTCCCCTTATGCTTGTATTCGGTTGAAACAGAATCTGTACTGAACGGATGACTTGGGAACGAAGTAAAGATAAAGGGATTGTACCCCCTGTCCCATGCGAGTGGCAAAATTGGCGGGCTGATCTCGTTTCAGGTCCATGGAGGCCCACAATTCGGTAGCTAAGTCGACAAGCAAGCGACGTTGGTCTTCTTGTCATAGATTCTTTTGATTAGAGATGGCCTTCTCAAGGGTTTGTGAAAGGAGGCGAAGGGAGACCAGAGCGGACTGGTCTAGGAAATACTTGAATATACCAAAACCACCTAGTCAAGTAGCAAAGAGTCCCATATGTCCTCCTAATAAGAAAAAAAGGGTAAAAAGAGAAGAAAAAGGTGAGAAAAAGCCTACTCAAATCATGTACAAGATACAAGGAGGAGGGAGGGAATAAAGAGTCAAAAAGAGAGAGATCGAGGGATCGTGGCACTCTAGCTGGCCATGCCGATCCTGCCAATCCTGTCGATCCTGTTGATCTTTTCCTCGGATCTCGCTTTTTTGTGTTTTTTTGTTTGTGTTTTTTGGGTCTATTTCTTCCTCTCCAATTTCTTCCTCTCCAATAAGATAGGCAATCCCAAAAACTCTAGGCTCCGAGCCCTCAAAAAAGAGTTTAGGTTGTTGAGTGTGTCGTCTCTTGTCTCTTCTTGTGTAAGAAAGAGCAGACCATCATTTTCTAGACTAATAGGTATCCCAGATCGATCGTTGAGTAGCTTTTCTACTATAAACATGAGAAGGACAAGCTCATGAGAAGCCAATGCTCGGGAGGTCATCAGACCCTCGTGATAACTACTCCTTTTCCTACCCGGGATTGAGGCCCCATAATAGGGGAGCCTTCGGGTAGGCCAATAACTCTTCTCTCTAGCCCTATCGAAGTTTGAAAAAGGGATAGCTCTTGTAGAAAGGGTGGCGCAATACCCGGTGCATGTCATCTCAAACTCCACCCCAGACAAATGCCCGCATGTTTCCTTGACTTTAGCTCGTAGGGTTCTCTCCCCTATCAAGCTAGCTCCATTTAAACCCGGATAAAGCAATAAAGGCTTAGGAATATCCTTTCCCCATTGGGAAAATACGTACTTCCAGAAGGAAGGAGAGTGGTAAGCTTCCCACGTATTAGGTGCTCGCGCCTTGCCCATAAGTCCAGCATAGATACTCGTGTGGCATGCAACCATAGATAATTCCTCGAGAACCAGCTTTGGTGGCAGGGTAGTCTTCCCTAAAACCTCTTTCATGGTCCCCTTGAGGTCCCTCCTAAGGTTTGCTATGGTTGCTGATCCCCCCTCAACTATTTACCGGTTTATTTTGTTAGTAGCCATGATTGGAGCTATAATATCAACTATGCATAGAACTACGAAGGTTAAAAGACAGGATGTGTTCCAACAGAATGCTATAAATTTCTGAGAAACTATCCACAAAATACGCTGAAACAAGCAAATATAAGGCCTTTTTGTTAAAGCTTCTATTGAAGGGGCAAGCTTTGCCTCCCCACGGGATTGTATGCATATAAACCAAAGAATTTAATGAATAACATGAATTCTCTTTCTTGCTATCAGAAATTAATTAATATTTTAGAAATATATAATTCTATCAAAATATATGATAAAGAATGGTCAGATGTTATTCATAATGCTTTTTGTCTTTTTCTTAACTATGAGAATATCATGGCTACTGGCCAACATTATCAAGGGATTAGAGAATGGCTTCAGTTGGCAAATGATCTAATAGTTAAGAAATTTGGCAATCGGAAATATTATAGAAGTAACTGTAGAAGATAAAAATAAAGCTAAAATCTTTGTTGATTGAAATGGTTTAGCTAGCCGGGTTCTCATGGATTCTGAATCTATTGAAAAGAGTTTTCAAGTTGGTCATGTTATCAACCCGTCCCGAAATATCTTCTACGCGAATACAATTCTATTTATCAAAACACAACAGATTTATATGCAAAAATAGAGAAAATACCTATAGATATAATTCTCCTTGAGAATAATGAGTTAGGAATAGGAATTCGTCAAAACTTAATGGATATAAATACTTCACTCAGAGATTTAAGGGATTCTATTATACTTCATCTATATCGTGGATGACAGGTTTTCTCTAATTTTTGTAGTCGTGTCTGTTTGCTGTTTGTAGTGGCATATTTGCAACTTGTTTATTTTTTTATGTGATAACGGAGTTAACCCTTTGGGGTGGATAATTGACTTTATTTTACCTTTATTGTTTGTAGTTTTTTTGTATGAAATCCTTATTGGCCAAGCAAATCGGATGGTTTTGCTAACTAAAACCAAAACCTTAACTTATAGACAAATATGCATTAACCCTTTAGCTTCTTCATTTCTAAGAAATAAAGCCAATAATATGGCAAAACGAAACCTCTTAACTTTCATGCCTAAAGGAATTGTGGAAAGAGACAAATTACACTTTTGGTAAATGATAACCCTTTGAAATAAATAATAGTCGTATAGAGCTGAAGTAAAAGGATTCGAACCTTTGCTTGTTGGTATCAAAAACCAATGCCTTACCACTTGGCGATACTCCATAGAAAGGTAACCCAAAAAAAAAAGGCAAGGCCAGAGACGAAAAAATTGAGCTTCCATCACAAATATGGGCTTAGCAGGATTCGAACCTACAATATTGCCGTTATGAGCGGCACGTTTTAACCATTCAGACTATAAGCCCATAGCGCACTATCAATTCGATCAATTTGTCACAAGCAATGGAAGGAACTTAAAGTCCTTTTCATAAACCAACTTCATAACCTATTTGGCTAGCTTTAATCATTAATACATGCTTTGTTGAGTAATCTTAGATAATAATATCAATGGTTTGTCTGCCATTCCTATAGCAGTTTAGGTAGCTTAGTTGGTTAGAGCAAAATACTGAAAAACTTTAAGTAAGTGATTCGAGTCTGCTCCTAAGCGACTATGACCACTGAAATTAGATTCAACGCTAATGATACGCTAGACACAACCAGAACTTCAAATTATGGAACCAAAGTGACAAGACAATATCTTTAACCATATCGACTTTAAGTTACTAATATGGCAACCAATAAATGGTTAAGATATGGAGCAGAGCCTAATTGTTTCTGTCATCATATGCTTTTATGTTCAAGCCAGTGGTTTCAACCGGGAAAGTGATTATTGGTCTCTTACGTGATTTAATAGAAATACTATTTGCTTGCCTGCTTAAAGGTCGCTAATAGCTTTTATGAAACAAAAGTATTGTTTCAAATAAGCTAGCTCAACAACAACTCCGCTATACTATAGCCATAAAAGTAATAATCCAGTATCCATTGCTGTGACCAAGCTTAATATCTTTTAAGCCTATAAGCTCATAACTAATAAATGTCAATAAAGTTACATCGAAAAGGCCAATGCTAAGGAACTTCATTTCAATGTTAACAAACAATAAGGTTAAGAACCTTTTGTACACAGCTCGAAGCTATAATGGGGTTACATCCTAAACAATGCTCTGTTTAATCAGCTGTCTAAATAAAGGCCCTAATCAACCGCTATCCTTTTATATACAGAAATAAAATATCGAAATGGCATACCCTATGTAATGCGAAATGACAAAACTTTTGGCTACGTTAGGACGGCATGTTTTCACCCAATCTATCTTTTATAGTCTAAATCATTGGTTTCTCTTATGTGTAGATCAGCTTTAAGGAATATCCGAAACGATCGTAACGGAAAGTAACGCTCTTTTTTTTACACACACAGGAGTATCCCTTATTCATATCATTTCAACTTACTCTCTTTCACTTATCGGTCTGAATCTGGGTTAGGGAGTGCTTTTAAGGCCATAACGCCTTTTCGTATCGCTTCCATATACGTGATTTTGACATACTTTTTTGTTTCCCTTACCTAGTTATTTGAAAACTAATTTACCGAGCATGTGTAATAATAAGAGACAACAAATTCGTCAAAGCAAATACCCTTTTTTTCAAGTACGTAATAGTGGCTCCCCTTTGAGTTAGAGACCCTATTTCTACCACTTAACAGGTACTGTCTAGGTTTCACATTTTGGGAATGTTACGAGGTTTTCTTTGAGAGAAAATTTTAAGCTGCTTTGTTTCCTCTCAATTTGCCCCACGGTTACATGGAGGCAACCCATGGATAACTACAATGGGGGCAATTTTATTATAGCCTTATATGAAACTTACTATCGGAGATTCCTTATTTTATATAGTCATGTATGGATTAAGCAACTAGCCAATACTTTTTTTTTCAGTGCCAAGATCCTAATTTCGCAGATGGCAGATCGTTTAACCATATGACATAGCCACATTATGTACATACTATAAAGCTCGTAGGCTAGCTTTCAGCCAACTCATTTGTGTAATGTGGGCTTTTTAAAAACTTATTTCTAGCAGGACTATCCGGATCTCCTTGGCAAGGTTCCTTCCTTGAGCTACAAACAATGGCCACAATGATTTCATCAAAAATGCCCTTTAGCTACTAGTAAAATATCATTAAAATAACAGATAAAAAATAGGCTAATTAACGCATATATGAGATTTTTAGCTTGTATCTTCATCTTTCTGGAAGAATCCATCCAGCCACAGGTTCCCCTACGACTACCATGTTACGACTTCACCTCAATTACTGACCCAACCATAATATGTAGCGGAAACACCTTTAAAACTAAAGTGAATTACACTTAACGGAAGCATAATGCACTTTACTAATAAGTGATCCCTGCTCAATGCTTCAGGCGGAGCCAATTCCCAGGGTGTGACGGGCGGTGTGTACGGGGCTCGGGTACATATTCACCGCAGCATGCTGATCCGCGATTACTAGCGATTCCAACTTCATGTCCTCGAGTTGCAGAGAACAATCCGAACTTAGACAATCTTTACGGATTCGCTCCACCTTACGGCCTTGCTTCCCATTGTAATTGCCATTGTAGCACGTGTGTAGCCCAGCTCATAAGGGCCATGCGGACTTGACGTTATCCCCATCTTCCTCCATAGTAAAACTACGGGCAGTTTTTCATGAGTGCAACACCCAATAAAAAGAATACCGTCGATCTCAAGCAACCATTGAGCTGTATGGCTGCTGATGAAAGATGGCATGGATCCTTTGTAAACAACATGTCTTAGCAACATGAAACAAGGGTTTCGCTCGTTATAGGAGTTAACCAAAAACATCTCACGACACGAGCTGACGACAACCATGCAGCACCTATACGAATTTTTATCTTATCCCGTTAAGAACAAGTACACTAGTTCATATGTCAAATGTGCATACGCCAAGTGTTTCTATGTCAAGAGTTGGTAAGGTTTTGCGCGTTGTATCGAATTAAACCACATGCTCCACTGCTTGTACAAGCCCCCGTCAATTCCTTTGAGTTTCAGTCTTGCGACTGTATTCCCCAGGCGGAGTGTTTAACGCGTTAGCTGAGCTTCCGATCCGCAGACCAAAAACAAACACTCATCGTTTACGGCATGGACTACCGGGGTATCTAATCCCGTTTGCTCCCCAAGCTTTCGCACCTTAGCATCAGTAGAGACCCAAAGAGCTACCTTCGCTACTTCGGCGTTCCTTCGTGTATCTCCAGATTTTATCCCTACGCACAAAATTTCACTCTTCTCTATCTCACTCAAGTAAATTGGTTTCGTAAGCATTCCGCCAGTTGGGTTGGCGTCTTTAACCTTCGACCTAACTTACCGCCTACGTGCCCTTTACGCCCAGTCATTCCGAATAACACTTGCCCCCCCGTCTTACCGCGACTGTTGGCACGGAGTTAGCCGGGGCTTCTTCTTTAAGTTTTGTCACCATCGCACACTTGACGAAAGGGTTTTACAAGCGGTATTGCCATTCCTTGTGTTTGCGACGTTCTTCACTCACCCACGCAATATTGCTAGATCAAGCTTTCGCCCATTGTCCAAGATTCCCCACTGTTGCCTCCCGGCGGAGTCTGGGCCGTATCTCAGTCCCAGTGTGGCTGGTCATCCGAAAAGATCAGCTAAGCATCGTAGGCTTGGTTGGCCTTTACCCAACCAACTACCTAATACTACGTAGGCTCATCAAACAACGCTTTATTATCTTCTTGCATAGCTTTATTGCTTGCATTGCTTCGGGATCTAGCCCGAAACTGTTTGGCAGATTCCTGCGCGTTACGCACCCGTTTGCTACTTTTTTTTCAATTATTCCATAAAACTGGAACAGAAATGACATCCAACTTACATGTGTTAAGCATATTGCTAGCGTTCATTCTGGGCCATGATCAAGCCCAAATTTTTAGTGAATTTCTGCCATATGAGGCAGGTTGATGATGATTTCTTAGTAAGTTATTAGCTTTTACTAACAACCGTAAGCAGAACGGCCAATGGCAAGGCGAATCATCTTACATTCCGGATACCAAAGATTGTTATTATACAAGAATTCTTGTATCGCTCATGCAGATCTTCCATCTACCAAAAACCAAAGGATTCATTGCAGGAGAGTAAAGTATGGCTGAAAATAGAAGGAATTGACGAGAAGCTAACGCTTTAGGTAAGTACGATAGTCATTACAACTGTTTTTATTGGTTTTTTAGTGGCTTTTCTCCTTATTGGTTTTTGATATAGTCTCCTGAACTAGTGCTTTCCTCGGAACCAATGCATTTAAAAAATGATGTATTTACTTTCAAATAAGATTGACTATATGAAAGACATATTTGATATGATTTTATCATTGCCGGAACCTATGCATTTACCATAGATATTATATTTACTAAAACCAAAACCCATGCATTTATCAAAAACATAGCCAATGCATTTACCGAAACCATAACCAATGTATTTGTCCCATTTAACTCTTATAAATAGTTTAATTAGAAACATCTTTTTTTTATTAAGAAAGAAATATGGTACAATGCATTTACCGAAACCATAACCAATGCATTGGATCTTCTTCTTTTTCTTTAAAAACAAATGTCCTTTGGTTCTTTCTTATCCCTTTTTCACATTGTTATACATATCCATCAACAGCTTATTAGTAAGTATTATGAGATAGAGAAACAGTACATCAACACGTTGAACATTATGAAACAGTCCATTAACTTATTTATTAGTAAGATATAGAAACAGTCCATCAACATATAGACCATCATAGCCAGGATCAATTTCAATTTTTTTTAATTTTTCGATGAAGAGGTTTAGTTTGTCGAAATAGAATCTTTGCCTGGGGAGGTTAGCTTACTCCCCGTGCTTACAAAATGGAAAATTGAATAAATTTCGAAAAAGTCAAAAAAACTGCAACTAATAACATCACGATTCCAAAAATATAAACTTAAGACAGATCTAAAATAAATCCGAAATCTTACCATAAATGACAAACCCCATTACTCATATAATAGGACAAAGCTAAAAAAATGAAATTTACTAGGCCTAAGATAAACCAATGGAAATGCTTTCCAACGAAGAAGGCACATTAATAATAACTTTCAAAAATAAGGCTAAAATGACCAACTTTCAAAAAAAAAAACCAATTAACAATGCAGCAGCCAAAAAAGTTCCAAAGATTCTATGAAGGATAAATAAGATCGAAGTAAGCTATGGCTTATAAATAATAATATGGGGTGATAAAGGTCGATCGATTTACATCCTATTGGCTTTGGTTTTAAAGGCTAAAACGCTTTAGCACTTAAAAAAGGAACTTGCGTCGGCTTTGCCGACACAAAGTATGTGCTCAACATTCATGAAAATTGCTATGTCCATCGGAAACCAGCCAGATTACATTTTCGATTCTTGCATAAAAATTCCTAAATAAAGTCACTATCTACCTTATGCCGAAAAAAATCAAACAAAAAAAAACAGATAGCCTCTCGAAAATAAAGCAAATACGAAATTTCTATGATAACGCAAATAATTGCATAGTTGCTCTGGCTCTCAGACAGAAAGCAGCCAAGGTTAATACAATAGATTATTTTAATTAATAATGCTAGCTATATCGCATTGATTATGTTTGTTTTCTGCAATCATAATATTTTTTATAGGTCTGGAGATCATAACATTTTTTATAGGTCTAGCAAGTGTCATAAAGCAGCAATCCGGCTAATTCATTTTATTTTGGGCAAGCGGGTGCCTTTGTGGTTAAGATTTTAGGGCGTCGAAATGGATTTTGGAACCTATTTACATTTTCTATGAAAGGAACGGTCAACGAGCCCGCCGATACGAACGCCATTAAGAGGACCCCCAATAATTTATTGGGAACTGTACGAAGTATTTGAAAGACAGGGAAAAAGTACCATTCGGGTAATATTTCCAATGGAGTCGCAAAAGGATTTGCTGGTTCACCAATCATTGATGGTTCCGGAACCGCAAGACCCACAGTACATGCAAACGTCCCTAAAATGACTACTGGAAAAATATATAATGGGTCGAGTCCATTTATTAGCTTTTTCTAGTGTAGAAAACTTGTAATTCCTTACTATCTGGCATAATTGTCTTGTTTCATCCTAAATATGAAGTTAGTTGCAACAGGTTGCTGGAGGCAGCAAAAATAGTACAGGTTGCCAGGCTAAAGGATTGGTTCATTTTTTTTTTCAAGCCAATAAACTTATTTTTAGTGAAACTATTCATAATTCTGCGACTGGAGAGCAACCAACAAAGAAAGATGGAGATCCGGCATTATGGCGCGTGATCCTCCTAACCCTAGAAAAAAGGTGGAAAGCGAGGATAAAGTGCTTTAGTTAAGTGTCATTGCTTATGACGTTATTGCTGTAGCCTCAAGGAGGTTTGGCCATTGCTTCAACCTTCCCGAATTCCTGCAGATTCGGGTCGTTTTCCGCCACCGGAACGTCTTGAAATAATTCCCATATGGTGCGGAAGACTCGATTGATCTAGACTCAGAAGCTGGGATTTGACCCTTTCCATCGATCGGTTGGGCCAAAGCATTTACTGGCTTAAAGGCCTAAGAAAGAATTACTAACTGGTATTTGCGCAATTTTTCCCATTGCTTTTACAGAACCCCCTTCCTGTATGGTCAAACCATCGCCCATCAGTACTTAGCCAACATTATCAGATTCTAAATTCAAAGCGATGCCTACTATACCATCTTCAGATTCTACCAATTCTCTAGCCATTACTTTCTTCGAACCATGAATGCGGGCTATTCCATCTCCCACTTAAGGTACAGTGCCAGTATTAACAATTTCCATTTCTGGGGATCGGATGGGTCAAAAACAACTAATTTGTATAAAGCCATTGAACCCACAATACTGGCCGGAAACGGCGAGCTGACAGTCTTTGATTCATAGCAGTTCAGCTCTTGACGTACGGGGCAGGCATTTCCTTTGACCGGAAAAGTGGCCATTGGTTCACGATACGAATACTGTTTTAGGGATGTCACTAATAGTTTCTGCTAGACAGAAGTACTGTTTTGAACGGGCTGGCTCAGCAGCAACTCCTGGTACTATAGCCGTGGGAATGTCATTAGAAGCAGCTTTATTCTTGTTGCTCTCTTGATCAGTGACAATTGACTCCCCCTAGACCTATGAGACTTTTGCCCCTTAAATCACCTCCTTGAGCTTATCTTCCTCCCTTTATCACGCAATCGACTTCTGTTGCACACATATGGTGAATCAACTCTGGGTCTTTCTCGACTTCCTTCACATCAACTTCCTCCTTCTATTCATATAGCCATCATACACTCCATGAATGATGAGAGAGAACAAAATGTGAACATGATATCCCCCATAATTCAGCATAGAGGAGAACATATCATGTCCTCCCCTCCCGGTGGAAGCCATGTTGGTTCTTCTTAGTTATCATCCTCTCCTCCTTTTTCACTCTCTTCTACAATCACATATCTCCTCCACACATGGTCCAAAAAGCTTGTAGATTTTCTTATTAAAGCTAAGGATTTATTTAAGAAAAGCTATTCTCTCCTATCGTTATCATGTCCCTCTAATCTTCCATTCATACTAGACTTGTAAAGTGAGGGATAAAAAGAATTCCAAAACCTGTGATTATCATCTTTTTGTGAACCTCCTCTACCTACATTCAAGCTTTTCCTAGAGTCATTGGCATTTCCTTTTGTCAAAACATCATTTCCCATGAATTTCCATGACAAGAGAAGAGTGTTTAAGACTCTTTATGAAGGGAGCATCTTGTAGTGGTATGCAATGTTCCTCTCATTTTGGAGCATTATGGCAGAAACATTTGTTGCATTTGAGCGTCATGAGATTCCACAAGTTATAGCATCATTGTCTGTGTTAACTGCCGGGACACTACCACATAGAAATTCTAGCTTCAATTGATGTTAAACTTGACCACACGATGTAGTGGTGCCTGATTAGACTTTGTTGATACATTCAACTGTTGACTGAAAGAAGCATCCAAGTTCATACTCTGCTCTTGCTTTGAAAGTGGTACAACATCCATCACAATACAAATCACTTTTAATCTTAACTCATAAAACAAAAGGGAAACCATTTAACAAAAAAATGCAAGCCAATGTCCAAGTCTGTTGTGGGGTTTTGCAAGATTCAAATGTTTCTCCCATTTCTTTCCTTCACTCCCGTGCTAGCAAGAACCATATTCAAAGAAGCTTCACTGTCATCACTTCCTGCCTTAATTCATGCATTCTACCCTAACAAGAAAATATGCTTTGAAATAGAACTTTGTGTTAGATCCATGCGATGCAATCAATCAAACAATGTCCACACAAAAATTATGAATGCATTGAAAAGAATGTGCCTAGCCTAACTACATGTGCTCATGCGTCATGCAAAATGCAAACGCAAAAGACACACACAATGGAAAACAAATTCCTAATGCTGCCAATTAATGTTTTCAAATTCTTAGAAAAAAACTCTGCCCTCAGGTTTGCAGTGGTGGACGTGTAGTGTCATGACATCCAGACAGATTGAGGATTCTCATCTCGCGGTTCAATTGCCAGAAGGCACTGGCAGGCCCCCATTTTTACTGGAGATCACAAGCACGAAGAAAGAAAACACTCAAAGAACTCAAAACGATTTGATTCACAAAATTTGTTTACCCAAATTCCAATTTGTCCGGCTACTCAATGCTAGGAACAAATTCTAAATGCAATTCAGAGTTGTAGTCACACTCCATGATGTGCGCTCCAACTCTTTGACTACAGTGCACATATCATAGTAGTCCACTGTAGTCACACGATTATCGTGCTTCAACTTGAAGCCTTTTTTATTGCAACAACTCTTGAAGCATTCAAATCTATTTTATTCCCTGATAACTGCCATGACAATGTTTGGATTTCCATGTTTCTGAAGTTTCTTGTCCCATAGGTTGCAAAAAAAAAACTACTAGCTAGTTGATGGCTTCATGATTCAATGAATGCGTGATGCTTATGGGGCACGAGGATGCATGAGCCTCTTGTTGTTTCAAATGAACATCACACACATGGCAGAGTTGCAAAACTGTTATTACACCACATCCTGCATAGACCATCTATCTACTTGCCTTCTGATCAACCAATTAAACTAGTTTGACTGGACCCATTCAGTTCTCTAGGCATGAGGCTGGATACAAACCAACAAAGGAACCTATCATCAGTGCTAAATTCGGAGCTTCTCCTTTAAGTGTTAATGGTGTTCGTGCTTTTGGTCTCAGTGAACATACAATAACTATTACATTTCCATCGCCACATCAATCTTTGGTTTCCCATTTGATGTATTCTGGAGCCCTTTGCTTCCATTGTAGTCTTCCACCCTCTCGAGCTCATGTCAGCTTCTTCTTCTTTTTATCTGATCTTCAGACTTTGGCTTTTAGCTTTGTCTTCTCACTAACGTAGAGGATGTCTTCTTGTTTGCTAAAAAGAAAATTTCTTTTTCTTTGTTTTGATTGTGTGCAGGCTTCTCAGTGAGATTTCTTTTCAAAGTCTGCTATCCTTTCCCTTCTTCAATTCCAATAATATCAGTCATGCATTGGCTATCGACCACAGAATGCTGATTGAAACTCCTCTCATTCATCTGCCGATGATGTAGCACTATGATCATAACCTGCAGGACTTCAACTGCTTGGACTTTGGTCATAGCCATAGCTTGGACTATATCAACAATGAGGAAGAGGGTTACGAGTATGTGCTCAACCTCCAGTTCCTAGAAATAACTAGACGACTCCAATACTTCAACTTCAACATCATCGAATTACATAATTCAATGTGACGATAACACAAACTCGAGGAGTTTTCCAAATTAATTCTTGGTAGCTAAGCTCCACTCAGGGCACCATAATTTCATGCTCGATGACCACCCTTCCAATGTTGTCCTCTACGTGAGGGAGAAAATAGAAAGAAAGCTACCCTTCCTTTTTAGTGTTGATCTTCCTTTTTTTAAAAAATCCTCCTCGTCCTACCCAAAACCTTGTCGAGCATTTTTAAAACAAGATAGAGGTGGCACATCTAAAAGTAAGATAACTTTGACGTCACCTCGAAGAGCCCCTGCTTCAATGGAAGCGCCCATGGCAATAGCTTCATCCACCATTAACATTTTTGTTTGGATCTTTACTAGATATATTGGCTACAAAATCACAAACCCTAGGCATTTGGGTCACTTCCCCAACCAAGAGTACTTCATCTAGCTCACTAGGTTTCAACCCTCCTTTTGCTAGACAATCATTGCATAGTTTGCGAGTTCTTTCAATAAGGTCCATCACCAGGGCCTCAAGCTTGGATCATGTTAGGGTGAGGTTGAAATGCTTCGGACTAGTTGCATGAGCCATAAGAAAGGGAAATTGTATGTCTATTTTCATGGAAGTAGAGAGCTCAACTTTACCTTTTTCAGTAGCCTCACACAACCTTTGAAGAGCAAGGTTATCTTTTGTGATGACCATGCCTTCTTGCTTGTTGAACTCTTGAACAAAATGCTTAATCAGTGCATTGTTGAAATATTCACCACCAAGGAAAATGCCACCATTGTTGGCTTTCACCTCAAACACACATTCCAGCATCTCCAAAATAGAGACATCAAAAGTGCCACAAGCTTTCAAGCTGCAGACAAATGTGGTAACACGCATAGTAAGACCTCTCAAGGTCCATTTCATGCAGAAGACAATTCAATGCTTCCTTTTTAAGCCCATGTTCAACATATCATGCAATCAGTGCATTCCATGCAATTCCATCTAGATCTACATAGACCTCTCTTCCAATCCTCTCTTTCATTAGTTCCAAATGAAGTTGCTAGCCTGTGAGCTTCATTTCTTTGAAACACATCAATGCTTCTTCACAAAATCCATGTTCAGCATATGCTGTGGTGAATGCATTCCATGAACTTTCAATTTTCATAGGAATCCTATCAAACACTTGCCGTGTTTCTGTAAGAAATTGGGATTTACCACACATGTCCACAATTGTGTTGGCCACAAAAAGCTCTATTTCCAAACCAGGTTTCTTTGTTTTAACATATAAAAGATAGCATGTCTCAAAATATTTTGTAACACCAACAACTTTTAAGAACAAACGAGAAAAGTGACAAAATCAGGATACTCCAAAGTGGCTTCACAGTAGTGGACGCACATCATCAAGACAATGTAGCAGTTGTCGATACACTACACTCAGCATTTGAGGTGTAAAAACCACCCAAAAGTTGTGTGTGGGATTCGATACTTTGTACATATTTAGTTGTTGTGATTATACTTTTGTTCTGCGTAGACAGTATAGTGAAGAGGGTTTGGAACAAGAAGAATTTATCAATAATGCTCTGGTTGACATGTATGTAAAATCTGGTATGCTTGGAAAATCCCAAGAAGTATTAGACAAAACATGGCTGTGATAGAGAAGCATTGGAATTCCTTGATGAGATGACACTCAAAAGCATCGGTCAGGATGCTATTACTTATGTGTGTGGCTTGAAAGCTTGTGGCAATGTGGAGAGGTCAAGAGATGCACTTGGAGGTTACAAAGAAGGGATTTGATTGAGTATTGTTGGCAATCTCTAGATCTCATTCTAGCTCTGATTTGCTTATGAATCAAGTAGCCAACAGATCTAATGAAGCTGTAAAAGCCTTTCTTGTTATTGGAATTAACACTGGTTTTAGTAGCCGCAAGAGCCATTGATGTTGAAAATGTAAGGCATGGAGATTTCCTTAGGCTAAATCATATAGAAGGATATCATGAGTTACTGGCAAAGATAAAGACCTTCTTTTCCACTGCTGTTGCCATGTGGGATGCAGATTTCTACATCAAAGTTGATGATGATGCTCATGTAAATCTTGGCATGCTTGGGACAGCCCTAGCAAAACAGAAAGCCAAGCCTCGTGTGTAAATAGGGTGTAAGAAAACTGAACCAGTTCAGGAAGCATAGCAGATTTGATGGTCAGAACTAAAGAGACATTGGAAGAACGACAGATTGCATACATTTGTGGGGAAGCACTTAAGGCAAAGGATCGTATGGAGCAGTTTGCAAAGTTAGAGACTTAAAAACATTAGAATTGGTAGCAATAAAAATTATTTCATTAAGTGAAGGGAAGGTTATGAAGACATCTGTGGAGAGATTGAAATGCTGAAAGAGTGTAATCATCCGAAGATTATCTTTGGATAGTGATGGAGTAGCGTGGGAAAAGGGAAGCTTTTCTGGGGCCGCTTTATTAGAGTGAAGGAGAATTTAGGAGGGCCTAAAACAGAAAAGGGGAGTATGACGCTGAATCTGGGGGAAATAGGGAGAAACAGAGCATGGGGAGGATGGACGGAGAAAAAAGATTGGAGGGTACTCTGCTGCTTGAAGGAGAGGAATTACACTGAGGTGGAAGGGGGGGAAGACGATGTCAGAAGCGAATGTGCAGGGGACCCTTCGATACGGAAAAGGAGGAAGAGGACATTTGCCAGAGTCTCCGCGCCGTTAAAATGGTTCTTATGTCCCTGAAACAGCAAGTCGATGCCGTCTCCACCATCGATTCCTCTTGAAACCTCTCTATAGACACTCCTGCGGCTATGAAGAGGGTAAAAGATCAATTAAAGCTCTGACTACAACTTCAGAGGACAAAAATTAAAGCGGATGGAAGCTATGGCATGCCGAAATGCTCGTTTGTTTTACTCTTTGTGAAGAAGCTCCCAAAACTTGACCGTCATAGCTGTAATACAGGAATTTTTTTATAGCACAATAGAATTGGGGAATGTTTCTGTGATCGAATTAGAGAGGGCGATTGGAGAAGGAAGCAAATTAATGGGCTAATTTAAAAAAAAACAGGAGAGAATTGCATTGTGCTGACAAGCGATGAAGCATTGCAGCTCGCGGCCATAATGATAAATATCCTACCTTACAACCTTACAACGATCACTCCTGAAAAAGCATTATCTTTCGCCGTTGTATTCATATAAATTAAAAGGATGAGAAGGATACAGATGAATGAGAAGAAACAATGGCACATGGAATAATCCCTTCGCCTCCCCAAAACAGAGCAAATTCTTAACTGTTATACACCAACTGAGGGCAATATTACAGCCAATATTTGTAACGTGAAGGAAGGAGATTAGGCATGGATTCACAGAAGAAGAAATTTGATTTGGATCACGATGTGATTCAATGACTATAAATCAGATTCATCTTACGGGAGTGAATGCATACCTACTCCCTACAAACTGGGCCTTTTGTTCTATGAAGGGTTGATGAATCTCAGACAAAACTGAAAGTTGATTGAAAAGAAAAGGAGGGCCTGATGTAATACCTGTTCAATTTGGGACTGTAAAACTTCTGTTGGAAGCTGTAGTAGCACCTTTTGATGTTGCATGAGCTCTGTTTTGAGCTCTTTTGGAGTGGAAGAGCTTGAGTTCCTTTTTCAGAAAGTTTAGAATGTTACTGTTGTCAAAGAAGAGGAAGGAACTGAATTTTTAATGCAGAAAAGAGAGTCTCACAAGAGCTTTCATCTTTGTTTGATCGCATGCATCAACTTCAGAAAACACTTGACAATATTCATCACTGGAAGGAGGTTTTTTTTAAAAAAAACTCTTGGAAAGATATCTGATTTTGAACGAAAAGTGTTATTGAGAGGAAGAAGCTTGAATTGCTTCAGTTGCTTGCACTATGGCTTAAGTGGCAAACTGAAGTGGATAAATAGAGTGCTGGAAGCACATCTTCTGGATTTTCAGAGTTTCTGTTGGTAAGCTAATGTGATTGGTAAAACTGCTTTTGACCAAGTGTGGATAGGCAAAATATGACGACGCTCGAGTGATGTAAGAAGGAGCTTCAAAGAACCATATAATCATTATAGGAATTCATCTTGTATTTTGTAAACATCTTGGCAATAATACAATTATTACTTGGCATCATTTTCCCATCTTGCTTACTTACTTGATAGATCTTCTATTCTGAAATTTTATGAAGGACTTCTGAAGTTGCGACATTGCTTTCGAAACCCTTCGACATCTTTGGTGAACCCGACGTGAAAGTGTCGCAGAAATTTCAGGATGGGAGATACTTCAGCCTCTATTTCAGCCTCTTCTACAATTCCAGCTGCCTCTACTTCAGCTCCATCAATGACTGCTGCGTCAAGTACTTCAACGGAGGATCTAAAGCAGATTTTGTAGAATATGTCCATGTATATGCAGCTCCAAAATCAGCAAACACAATTGTATATGCAGCAGCAACAACAATTGCATCAACAGCAATTGTCTCAGCAAAGGCAACTCTATTCAGAGCAGGAGAATGCAAACAGCGCGACTAAGGCTATTGAAGCAGTTGAGAGTGAGAAGAAGCTATTTGACGGGTGTAATGTTTCAGCATATTTGAAGACATATGAGATCAAGATGGGGTTTTTGGAGTTCCAGCTGGACTTATGAGTAAGTACTTCCTTCGTCTTGTCACACCTGCTTTGAGGACAAAAGTGACTGATCTTTTTATTCAAAATACACATTGGCAAGATTTTAAGAAGGCCCTAAAAGAAGAATACTTCCTTGAAGACTTTGGTATGGCTACTCGGCAGTCATTCCGAGAGTGGGTCTACATGCCAAACAAAGGTCTCGCTGCTTCGGAGTTGATTCGAGAATTCGAAGAGAGGTATAGTCAGCTTGATGCCATTGAACAAAGAGCATTGGATGTTGAAAAAGTTGAGGTTTTCTTGCAAGCTGCAGATCCTGCTCTTCAAGAAGAATTGGGTGAGCTTCTTGAAGATCGCATGAAGCCTATGGGTCTTAAAACTGATTGGCAGGATGCTCAGGATGCAGTCTCGACTTTGACCAAGAGGAGGATATGGAAGACTCGCCTACAGAATGGTTCCATGACACCTACACCATCATCAACTCCTATGCCTGCTTCTATCCCTATTATTTCTTCTCCTCCTCAGCCAGTTTCTTGGCCTATGCCAGTGCCTACTGTTTCCACTCCACCTATTCCTCCTGTTCCACGACCGATGCCTACACCTTCTGCTCCAAAACCATCCGCTCCATCGGTGCCTACCTCTCTTGATGACATAATCAAAGGCATAACAGATTTGACATTGGAGTCAGTCAAAGCGGAGTTGGTGGGAAAGTTGAAGGAGCAGTTTGCTTCGACTGCGCCTTCGACTTCTTCTAGTGCTCCTACTGCACCTAGGAGTGCTCCTACTGCACCTAGGAGTGCTCCTACTGCACCTAGGAGAGATCGGAGATGTATTTGGTGCGATAGTATGGACCATCAGCATTGCAGGGATTGTGTCTCTTTTCAGGATGCAAGGAGGAAGAATGTGGTATATTGGGGGCAAGATGGTAAGATTTAGTTGACTGAGACAGGAGCTCCACTTGCTACCAACTTTGGTAAAGGTGGAATGAAGAAGTTAGTGGATGACATGGCTGGGCGTACTTCTTATGTGACAGCTAGAGGTGATGCTTCTGCATATGGAGTACAGATTGAGAAGGGATCAGAGACTCAGTCCGCGCTATGGACTTATGCTATGGAGACTGCAAACAAGGGAAAAATTCAGCAAACTGTTTTGACTAGTGCAGGCTCTAGCATCAGATCAGAGACAGGTTGGGACTCGCCTGTTGACAGGTATTCTATTTATGCTTATTTGGCTAAATCTCATGGTGCAGATGTATTTGTTGAGGAGAAGCGTAAGAGGGATGAAGAAAATCCAAGTGCAGCTAAGAAGACTAGAGGGGGTGAGTTTGTTACTCCACCTACTGCAGGACCGTCTTCAAGACCAGGGCCAGATCGACAGATGGAGGATGCTTAAAAGAGAGAAAAGAGGCAAGAGCCTAGAGAGAGGAAGAAACCAGGATTCAGATTGATGTCCGATATTGAGACATCTACAGATATGAAGAAAATCTTTAATGATAAGATACTTGGCAGTGAGGTAACTTTCACTATTTCTGAGATTTTGGGCATCTCAAAAAGAGAGTTTCAGGATCAGTTTCAGGAGGTCCTGAAGAGGAAAAGGCATGCATTGTCTACCACTGATACACATGGAGTTTTGATTGGGGAGTTGGATGAGGATGAGGATGAGGTTATGGTTGATAATGCTTCTGTTTTCCCGCAGGTAGAGAAGAGGGTTCAGCCTATGCATTATGCTGAAATTGATGAGCCTGTCATGATACCGCGTAGTCACTTTTCGCGGAGCCATTGGGCTAGGGCAACTACAGAGACGATGGCAAATATTGGAGAGAAACAGGTGCCTTATGTTGCATTGGTTGATCATGGTTCAGAGATTAATCTCATAGTTCGTGGAGTTTATGAGAGTAACAGATGGCCTATGGATGTAGAGCATGGGTGGCGTATGAGAGCCACCAATAACACTGCACGTGATTTATATGCTGCTTGTCCTAGTGTCAGGGTTTCTATTGGTGATGTAGAGGAGGATTTTCATTTCTTTGTGCAAGATTCATGCTCGTATCCCATAATTCTTGGACAGCCATTCATTACAGAGATGCGCATGGAAACAAAGTTCATGGCTGATGGATCTGCTTATGCACGGATTCGCAGTAAAGATGGTATGAGAGTAGTTCAGTTTATGACTGTATGTGTGAACCATGTTAGAAACAGAGATACTCTCAGAGATGCACCTTTGCCCATAGTGAGGGATTCGGGTTTTCATTAGGTACCACCGTTTCGCGAGACGACGGTGGTACAGAGCAAAGGAGATTGGAGTTCTCGCCTCCTGGCAGCGGTGTTTTCTCCTCCGGGTTTGTTGGGATTTCAGCAAACAGTTCGATGAGTTATCAGAAGACTTCTAGGTTGTCTAGAGCTGCCAGGCAGTATATATGCAGGAAGGAGAAAAATTTGAAAAATGTAGGAATTTTGGAGGATGATGAGCACATAGATGGGATGTATGACAGTGTGATTTGTGCAGATACGATGACAGAGATGGGAGATATGCTGAAAACTGATATGCTGAATTGTCATGGTAATGTATTAGTGCAGTCCCTGGACATGTTTCATGAAATTGCAGATTTTATGTCACAGATTGAGTCAGAGGCTGAAGTAACTCAGCAAAAAGTGTTGAGTGCTGAAGAAATTCAGCAAACAGAGTTTCCAGCTGGTTATGATCAACTTTCAGAGAGACAGAGGGCTGAAAATTTTCAGCCAACAGAGTTTACTGGTGAAATATTTCAGCATTCAGAGTTTGGGGCTGTTTCTATGCAATCCATAGAGCAGAGGGCTGAGAATATTCAGCCATTGGAGTGCAGAATTGCTGATTTACAGCAAGGTTTATGTAATGCAAAAGAGCATAATGAAGCCAGGGTTGACACGAAATACAAAACTGTGGATAAGAAGGTGAAGCCGGTTGCTGTACCGCTTCCACTTGACAGTGATCAGCAAATAGAGAGGGCTGCTAAATAGTAAATTTTGAGGAATCCGGAGTATATTGGTCATAAATTTTCAGCAAGGACACTTACTGAATTGAAAATTGGAAATGGTGATTTCTTGCTACCTATAGAGAAGCAATGCTTTCAGGATATGCTTGAGCGACATGGAAGGGGATTTGCTTTTTTCCCACATGAGATTGGATGTGTGAATCCTGATATTGTTGCTCCTATGGTCATTTTTACTATTCCTCATATTCCATGGAATCTCTGACCTATTCCAGTGCCTAAGGCACACTTGCCAAAGCTGATTGATTTATTGAATGAGAAAATCAGGATGGGAATCCTTGAGCCTTCATCTTCACCATACTCAAACAGGTGGTTTACAGTTCCAAAGAAGAATGGTACTCTCCGATTTATTCAGGACATGCAGACCGTGAACAGAGTTACTATCAGGAATGTTGGTATAGGTCCAGTTGTGGATGAGTTTGTAGAGGCATTTGCTGGACCTGCCATCTATTCTTTGGGTGATTTGTATTCAGGATATGATCAATTTCAGCTGGCTTTGGAAAGCAGGGACATAACCACCATGAGAACTCCTATTGGGCTTGTCAGGATGTGTACCTTGCCTCAAGGTGCTACTAATTCTGTTGCGCATATGATGAATGCCATGCATAAGGTCCTTCGTGATTACATACCTCAGCTTACTATGCCTTTCTTGGATGATGTGCCCATTAAGGGGTGTGCAGAAGAAGAGAAGAATGAGAGCCTAAATGAGCAGGGATGCAGATACTTTGTGGCTGATCATATTTCAGCATGTGAGAAGATTTTGGCTAGGTTAGAAGAAGTGAACTTGACACTTTCAGGGCAAAAATCTATTTTTGGAGTGAATGAGGTTGTCATTGTTGGGCATATGTGTGGATATTATGGCAGAAAACCCTCACCTGATAAGGTGAATGCTATAGGCAAGATTGCAGAGTATTGTTCTACTACTTCAGAGGTACGGAGATTCATTGGTGCTTGTGTGTTTTATATGATTTGGATACCTCATTTTGCACACATAGCAGATTGTTTGTATCAGCTGCTTCGAAAGGGGCAGAAATTCTATTGGGATGAGAGCCACACTAGAGCTATGCGGAAATTGAAGAAGTTATTGCAGAATGCTCCTACTCTCAGGAAAGCGGATTATAATTGTGATAGGCCTATTGTATTGACAGTTGACACTAGTCCAATTGGCATAGGTTGGGCTGTGGGTCAAGATGATGCAGATGGAAATAGGTATGCTATTCGGTTTGGGGCGAAAGTCCTAAACGAGAGACAGAGGAGATATCCGCAAATCAAGAGGGAGTTATTGGGGATTGTCTTGGCTCTCAAATGTGACAAGGAGTACTTTATTGGAGCTTCAGTTGTGGTAGAGATAGATTGCTTGCCATTGATTGGTATGATTACGAGTTGCTCTACTCCGGATATAGCTATGTTGAGATGGATTGCATACATCAAGTCATTAAATCCGGAATTTAAACACATAGTAGGGAAGGATAATCCAGTGGCAGATATGTTGTCTAGAGCTAGATATGATGATGAGGAGACTCTACTTGCAGAAGAGGATGATGCAGAAATTTCAGCCACTATGGTTGATCATGTTTGTCATGTCTATGATATTGTGGCTTTCATAGAAGAACTTTATGTTGGAGATTGGTTGCAGATTGGCAGGTACCTTAGTACACTAAACAAAAGAGATGAATGGACGGATGAAGAGTTCAAGAAGATAAGAAGGAAAGCTTATGGTTATTTTCTCAAGGACGGATTTCTTTGGAAGCATCCGAAGAAAAGAGGCGGATTACCTTTGTGGGTTGTCTGCGATAGAGAAACACAGTTACAGGTGATGAGGGAGTTTCATGAGAGTCCTTGGGCTGGTCATAGAGAAGTATGGGCTACTTATGAGAAAATCAAGGAGAAATATTGGTGGAAAGGCATGTATAGAGATGTTTCTCACTTTTTTGAGACTTGCAGAGACTGCCAGATGTATTCAGTAGTGCGTCATCGAGATGAGCTTCATCCGACCTATCCGCTATGCATTCATTATAAGTGGGTAGTTGATTTGGTTACCATGCCTATGGGTCTATGGCAGATGAGGCACATTGTTTTGGCTAGAGAGGATCTTACCAATCATGTTGAGGGCAGATCTTTGAGAACGAAGACCACTAGTGCAGTGTGTAAGTTCTTATTGGAGGAAATTTTCTGCAGGTATGGTTGTGTGGGTAAGATCACTGTGGATCGTGGTGAATTGGATGCAGATGAAGCTAGGGAGTTTTTCTCTCAGCTAGGAATCAAATTGGCTCTAACCACAGCATACAATCCAAGGGGAAATGGAAAGAGTGAAAGAGGGCATCCGCCGATAGTGAAAGCATTAGCGAAAAGCATGAAGAGGATGGATTGGAGAATGGCCAAGACTTCTACCATTTGCTTTATGGGCTGATCGTATGACTCATAGTGTTACCACAGGATATATGCCTGCAGAGTTGATGTATGGTCAGAAACCTGTTATGCCGATTGAGACTTGTGCTTTGACTTGGTCAGTTTTACCTTGGCAGGAGGATTTGACGAGAGAGGAGCTCTTAGCTCTTCGGATTCGATAGTTGGAGAGGAGACCTGAGGATATTCAGCTAGCTATTGACAGGTTGAAAGTTGCTAGACTAAGGAACAAGGACAGGTTTGATAGCAGGCATCGCTTGCGGCCAAGAGCAATAGAAGAGGGAGATTGGGTATTGGTCTTTGATAGCACCCTTGAAAATCAGCATACTGCACTTTGGAAGATGGTGAAAAGATGGTTTGGACCGTACATAGTCAGACATGTCTTTGATAATGCAACATATGAGCTGACAGAATTGGATGGAACAGTGCTTAGAGTGCCTATTGCTGGAAAAAGAATCAAGATTTTCAAGAAAAGAGATGATGAGGATTATGCATTGGAAGAATTTTCAAGAGAAGAGCAACGACAAGAAACTCCAATGGAAGAGACAGATGATATGACAGATAATCTTGTTGATCTACCGGAAATGCATAATGAAGAGATTGATCTGTTTGTAGATCTTGATGATAACGATCATGGGTAGTTGGCCCATCCGGAGGATGTGCAGGATTAGAGGGGGTGGATGTCGTATTGCTGCGCATTTGAGGTGTAAAAGCCACCCAAAAGTTGTGTGTGGGATTTGATACTTTGTACATATTTAGTTGTTGTGATTATACTTTTGTTCTACGTAGGCAGTATAGTGAAGAGGGTTTGGAACAAGAAGAATTTATCAATAATGCTCTGGTTGACATGTATGTAAAATCTGGTATGCTTGGAAAAGCCCAAGAAGTATTAGACAAAACATGGCTGTGATAGAGAAGCATTGGAATTCCTTGATGAGATGACACTCAAAAGCATCGGTCAGGATGCTATTACTTATGTGTGTGGCTTGAAAGCTTGTGGCAATGTGGAGAGGTCAAGAGATGCACTTGGAGGTTACAAAGAAGGGATTTGATTGAGTATTGTTGGCAATCTCTAGATCTCATTCTAGCTCTGATTTGCTTATGAATCAAGTAGCCAACAGATCTAATGAAGCTGTAAAAGCCTTTCTTGTTATTGGAATTAACACTGGTTTTAGTAGCCGCAAGAGCCATTGATGTTGAAAATGTAAGGCATGGAGATTTCCTTAGGCTAAATCATATAGAAGGATATCATGAATTACTAGCAAAGATAAAGACCTTCTTTTCCACTGCTGTTGCCATGTGGGATGCAGATTTCTACATCAAAGTTGATGATGATGTTCATGTAAATCTTGGCATGCTTGGGACAGCCCTAGCAAAACAGAAAGCCAAGCCTCGTGTGTAAATAGGGTGTAAGAAAACTGAACCAGTTCAGGAAGCATAGCAGATTTGATGGTTAGAACTGAAGAGACATTGGAAGAACGACAGATTGCATACATTTGTGGGGAAGCACTTAAGGCAAAGGATCGTATGGAGTAGTTTGCAAAGTTAGAGACTTAAAAACATTAGAATTGGTAGCAATCAAGATTATTTCATTAAGTGAAGGGAAGGTTATGAAGACATCTGTGGAGAGATTGAAATGCTGAAAGAGTGTAATCATCCGAAGATTATCTTTGGATAGCGATGGAGTAGCGTGGGAAAAGGGAAGCTTTTCTGGGGCCGCTTTATTAGAGTGAAGGAGAATTTAGGAGGGCCTAAAACAGAAAAGGGGAGTATGACGTTGAATCTGGGGGAAATAGGGAGAAACAGAGCATGGGGAGGATGGACGGAGAAAAAAGATTGGAGGGTACTCTATTGCTTGAAGGAGAGGAATTACACTAAGGTGGAAGGGGGGGAAGACGATGTCAGAAGCGAATGTGCAGGGGACCCTTCGATACGGAAAAGGAGGAAGAGGACATTTGCCAGAGTCTCCGCGCCGTTAAAATGGTTCTTATGTCCCTGAAACAGCAAGTCGATGCCGTCTCCACCATCGATTCCTCTTGAAACCTCTCTATAGACACTCCTGCGGCTATGAAGAGGGTAAAAGATCAATTAAAGCTCTGACTACAACTTCAGAGGACAAAAATTAAAGCGGATGGAAGCTATGGCACGCCGAAATGCTCGTTTGTTTTACTCTTTGTGAAGAAGCTCCCAAAACTTGACCGTCATAGCTGTAATACACGAATTTTTTTATAGCACAATAGAATTGGGGAATGTTTCTGTGATCGAATTAGAGAGGGCGATTGGAGAAGGAAGAAAATTAATGGGCTAATTTAAAAAAAAAAACAAGAGAGAATTGCATTGTGCTGACAAGCGATGAAGCATTGCAGCTCGCGGCCATAATGATAAATATCCTACCTTACAACCTTACAACGATCACTCTTGAAAAAGCATTATCTTTCGCCGTTGTATTCATATAAATTAAAAGGATGAGAAGGATACAGATGAATGAGAAGAAACAATGGCACATGGAATAATCCCTTCGCCTCCCCAAAACAGAGCAAATTCTTAACTGTTATACACCAACTGAGGGCAATATTACAGCCAATATTTGTAACGTGAAGGAAGGAGATTAGGCGTGGATTCACAGAAGAAGAAATTTGATTTGGATCACGATGTGATTCAATGACTATAAATCAGATTCATCTTACGGGAGTGAATGCATACCTACTCCCTACAAACTGGGCCTTTTGTTCTATGAAGGGTTGATGAATCTCAGACAAAACTGAAAGTTGATTGAAAAGAAAAGGAGGGCCTGATGTAATACCTGTTCAATTTGGGACTGTAAAACTTCTGTTGGAAGCTGCAGTAGTACCTTTTGTGGTTGCATGAGCTCTGTTTTGAGCTCTTTTGGAGTGGAAGAGCTTGAGTTCCTTTTTCAGAAAGTTTAGAATGTTATTGTTGTCAAAGAAGAGGAAGGAACTGAATTTTTAATGCAGAAAAGAGAGTCTCACAAGAGCTTTCATCTTTGTTTGATCGCATGCATCAACTTCAGAAAACACTTGACAATATTCATCACTGGAAGGAGGTTTTTTTTTTTAAAACTCTTGGAAAGATATCTGCTTTTGAACGAAAAGTGTTATTGAGAGGAAGAAGCTTGAATTGCTTCAGTTGCTTGCACTATGGCTTAAGTGGCAAACTGAAGTGGATAAACAGAGTGCTGGAAGCACATCTTCCGGATTTTCAGAGTTTCTGTTGGCAAGCTAATGTGATTGGTAAAACTGCTTTTGACCAAGTGTGGATAGGCAAAAGATGACGACGCTCGAGTGATGTAAGAAGGAGCTTCAAAGAACCATATAATCATTATAGGAATTCATCTTGTATTTTGTAAACATCTTGGTAGTAATACAATTATTACTTGGCATCATTTTCCCATCTTGCTTACTTACTTGATAGATCTTCTATTCTGAAATTTTATGAAGGACTTCTCAAGTTGCGACATTGCTTTCGAAACCCTTCGACATCTTGTGCGCACACACACATCTTTGTAGTAGCATAATGCACTCATTAGAATAAGATTCAAGTCATCATTCTATACCTATGCTTGATATCTCTACAATGCATGGGTTTGATAGGGGCTCCATTTCTTGCAAGTTTGAATCTTTGTGTGGGGAGCATTTTTAAGAGTACATAAGCAGGTATATTTTTAATAACAATTAAAGCATGATTTTGATATTCTATTTTTTTTCTTTTAAGATCACTCAAAAAATAATTGTATGAAAACATATAGAATATGGAGGCATATAGATTGATATATGCAAAATTAATGGTATGGTTCATTTTCCTTGCTCCCTTCCTTTGACTGTCTCCTCACCTCTCAAATCTCAAAATGTGTTTTAGATTCAAGTGTTGCACATACGATGAGTTGGGAGTTGCCAATATGATCATACATGTGTGTGCAATGTGAAAGAGTGGTTTGGAGATTTTTAGCCTTGATAATTTAACATAATAAAGAACTAGGACTAGAACATGACTTTTACCACCAAGTTCCAAGTACATTTTTCCAATTGATAATATATGTGAATCATAATTTTGCGCTACCTTCATTGTATATAGATAACTAGGTGGGTGACTGTCAACAGCCTTATCCATGCAAGAATAGGTGGGGGAACATGTACTTTTCATCATAAATCCCCTTAGCCTCATAGTTACATACACATATTATAGATATGTATGGTACACATTGATAGTTTTAAAATAAGACAACGTGGTGTAGGATAGAGAAGCTAGCCACACATAATCACATGATACACACATACGTGTGTTTGTGCATCTGTGCTATGTATGTATATGACCAACAACATAAAAAATATCAATCAGTTTCCTAGATTAAATCTTCAAATGGTTCTTCTCTCTATAACCCTTCTAATTTAAAAATTAATGTTGTACTCCATGTCAACTTGGATGAGAGTTAGAAAGCTACAATGATATGAATCCCTACTATCCAACGAGAAAATGCAATTTTGGATAAAAGTTCTTGTGTGGTAGAAAACTTATGAAATAAATATTTATTTTATATTTAATCACTATTTAATGGGCATTGTGGGCTACCATTTATTGGACACAATTTCATAGGGATAAGATCCACACACATCTAATGATGGTCTCATAGATCCTTTGCAAGACCAGATTGTTTACCTGGTAGGGTGAATTGTGTTAATTATGCTTGAGGGTCAGTTCACCTTGAGCTTCATACATAAACATATAGTTTTCTATATGCTTTACAACCTCAAATGAATGGCAAGATTTATGTGATCTCTAAGCTAGAAGGGAAGCAGTGTCAAGCATCTTCATGAAAATGCAAAACCCCTAGGAAAAGTGTAGATAGGTTGGATTTTTGCTAGCTTAGTCATTTGTGTGATTGTTTTCTTTATTGTTTTGTATTTGGATTTTCCATGTTTGTTGGCTTAGGATTTGTTTTAGTAAAATTTTTTGGATTTTTTGAGTGTGGAAACTTGATGACCTTTTTCGAGTTTGGTATATTTTTGGACAAGTTGGAATTGGAGTTCCTTGATAGTTGCTAAACATTGTGGAATATGTAACTTTTCATGCTAAGATTCTTGCACATCATAGGGATTACGGGTTCATGAGTACTTCACATTGTCGCATGGAATTCACATGGGGATTTGTGAAAGTCACTCGCTGCAGGGACGCTTAGAAAGATGGGAGCAAAAGATGATGAAGAGTGCTTAACTCAAGGCAAATTCATAGAGAAGAAGAAGTTTAGATGCAAGAAGAATTCTCAAAGTAAGTTCATGAGCTAAGGATAAATTTTGTTTGAATAAGAAGATGAAGCCAACATAGATTTATGTTCCCTTCAAGGCACAAATTGTTGAAAAGACGCACTCCTCCAATCATAAAGCTTGGACCTTCATATACGTCAACAAATTCATGCAAATCTTCTTTGGTGCTCTATGGATCAAGAACCAAAACAAGGTGCTTTCACATATGTTGACACATAAATGATCAAATTTGCAGCATTAAGAATACCCATCTTCTCTTGCATTACTTTAGTAGCTTCTTCTTCCATGCAATATTTACACCAAGGTTGACAATACCACTGGTAGAAAGGAGCTTCTTAAACCCTCCATAAAACATCATGAGAGGTCTAAGAAGCCAAGCTAAAGGCTTGTCAACTAAAGATAAACCTTTGTTTGTTAGGAGCACTGCCCTCCTTGTTGCCCACCAAGAAAGATGCAATATTAGCCGAGGTTACTATAGTCGAGAATGATAATGGGTCTGAAGTCTCATGCTACTGCCACCAATAACAACAGCGTAGTCACAGACTCCTAGAAAAGATAGACTTCAATCGTTGAACTCCCTTATAATCTTCCTTACTATTGATATTGTTGTTGTCAACTACAAAAATCCTTGCATTAATCTTGCAAAAGCTAACCTCCATTCTAGGTTATTCCACAATCATATTCAAGGCAACACCATGAGATGACAACTACCTCCAAATTTCCTACTTCATCATCAACTCCTTCCCTTAAGCACTCTGGTGCCTCATGATCACGGAATGAAGGTGAATCAGTTACCCTCTAGAGTATCAAGGAAGAGGAACATGCACATCAAGATCAGCCAAGTGTTGGAACTGCAAGTGATGACGAAAGGAAACACTCTCTTCCTCCTATCCTCTTTGTATTACGCTTCCTGCTTCAACAGGCATTCACTCTGGTGCCATAAGCATGAGAGTAAAGCCCTCAATTATTGCCATCCTGTCCATCCTGTCATCAAAAGCAACTTTATTATTGTTGCTCTCTTGATCAGTGACAATTGACTCCCCCTAGACTTGTGAGACTGTCGCCCCTTAAATCACCTCCTTGAGCTTATCTTCCTCCCTTTATCACGCAATCGACTTCTGTTGCACACATATGGTGAATCAACTCTGGGTCTTTCTTGACTTCCTTCACATCAACTTCCTCCTTCTATTCATGTAGCCATCATACACTCCATGAATGATGAGAGAGAACAAAATGTGAACATGATATCCCCCATAATTCAGCATAGAGGAGAACATATCATGTCCTCCCCTCCTGGTGGAAGCCATGTTGGTTCTTCTTAGTTATCATCCTCTCCTCCTTTTTCACTCTCTTCTACAATCGCATATCTCCTCCACACATGGTCCAAAAATCTTGTAGATTTTCTTATTAAAGCTAAGGATTTATTTAAGAAAATCTATTCTCTCCTATCGTTATCATGTCCCTCTAATCTTCCATTCATACTAGACTTGTAAAGTGAGGGATAAAAAGAATTCCAAAACCTGTGATTATCATCTTTTTGTGAACCTCCTCTACCTGCATTCAAGCTTTTCCTAGAGTCATTGGCATTTCCTTTCGTCAAAACATCATTTCCCATGAATTTCCATGACAAGAGAAGAGTGTTTAAGACTCTTTATGAAGGGAGCATCTTGTAGATGTATGCAATTTTCCTCTCATTTTGGAGCATTATGCCAGAAACATTTGTTGCATTTGAGCGTCATGAGATTCCACAAGTTATAGCATCATTGTCTGTGTTAACCGCCGGGAGACTACCACATAGAAATTCTAGCTTCAATTGATGTTAAACTTGACCACACCATGTAGTGGTGCCTCATTAGACTTTGTTGATACATTCAACTATTGACTGAAAGAAGCATCCAAGTTCATACTCTGCTCTGGCTTTGAAAGTGGTACAACATCCATCACAATACAAATCACTTTTAATCTTAACTCATAAAACAAAAGGGAAACCATTTAACAAAAAAATGCAAGCCAATGTCCAAGTCTGTTGTGGGGTTCTGCAAGATTCAAATGTTTCTCCCATTTCTTTCCTTCACTCCCGTGCTAGCAAGAACTGTATTCAAAGAAGCTTCACTGTCATTACTTTCTGCCTTAATTCATGCATTCTACCCTAACAAGAAAATATGCTTTGAAATAGAACTTCGTGTTAGAGCCATGTGATGCAATCAATCAAACAATGTCCACACAAAAATTATGAATGCATTGAAAAGAATGTGCCTAGCCTAACTACATGTGCTCATGCGTCATGCAAAATGCAAAACAAAAGACACACACAACGGAAAACAAATTCCTAATGATGCCAATTAATGTTTTCAAATTCTTAGAAAAAAACTCTGCCCTCAGGTTTGCAGTGGTGGACGTGTAGTGTCATGACATCCAGTCAGATTGAGGATTCTCGTCTCGCGGTTCGATTGCCAAAAGGCACCGGCGGGCCCCCATTTTTACTGGAGATCACAAGCATGAAGAAAGAAAACACTCAAAGAACTCAAAACGATTTGATTCACAAAATTTGTTTACCCAAATTCCAATTTGTCTGGCTATTCAATGCTAGGAACAAATTCTAAATGCAATTCAGAGTTGTAGTCACACTCCATGATGTGCACTCCAACTCTTTGACTACAGTGCACATATCATAGTAGTCCACTGTAGTCACATGATTATCGTGCTTCAACTTGAAGCCTTTTTTATTGCAACAACTCTTGAAGCATTCAAATCTATTTTATTCCCTGATAACTGCCATGACAATGTTTGGATTTCCATGTTTCTGAAGTTTCTTGTCCCATAGGTTGCAAAAAAAAACTACTAGCTAGTTGATGCCTTCATGATTCAATGAATGCATGATGCTTATGGGGCACGAGGATACATGAGCCTCTTGTTGTTTCAAATGAACATCACACACATGGCAGAGTTGCAAAACTGTTATTACACCACATCCTGCATAGACCATCTATCTGCTTGCCTTCTGATCAACCAATTAAACTAGTTTGACTGGACCCATTTAGTTCTCTAGGCATGAGGCTGGATACAAACCAACAAAGGCACCTATCATCAGTGCTAAATTCGGAGCTTCTCCTTTAAGTGTTAATGGTGTTCGTGCTTTTGGTCTCAGTGAACAGACAATAACTATTAGATGTCCATCACCACATCGATCTTTGGTTTCCCATTTGATATATTCTGGAGCCCTCTGCTTCCATTGTAGTCTTCCACCCTCTCGAGCTCATGTCAGCTTCTTCTTCTTTTTCTCTGATCTTCATACTTTGGCTTTTAGCTTTGTCTTCTCACTAACGTAGAGGATGTCTTCTTGTTTGCTAAAAAGAAAATTTCTTTTTCTTTGTTTTGATTGTGTGCAGGCTTCTCGGTGAGATTTCTTTTCAAAGTCTGCCATCCTTTCCCTTCTTCAATTCCAATAATATCAGTCATGCATTGGCTATCGACCACATAATGCTGATTGAAACTCCTCTCATTCATCTGCCAATGATGTAGCACTATGATCATAACCTGCAGGACTTCAACTACTTGGACTTTGGTCATAGCCATAGCTTTGACTATATCAACAATGAGGAAGAGGGTTAGGAGTATGTGCTCAAGCTCCAGTTCCTAGAAATAAGTAGACGACTCCAATACTTCAACTTCAACATCATCGAATTACATAATTCAATGTGACGATAACAAAAACTCGAGGAGTTTTCCAAATTAATTCTTGGTAGCTAAGCTCCACTCAGGGCACCATAATTTCATGCTCGACGACCACCCTTCCAATGTTGTCCTCTACGTGAGGGAGAAAATAGAAAGAAAGCTACCCTTCCTTTTTAGTGCTGATCTTCCTTTTTTAAAAAAATCCTCCTCGTCCTACCCAAAACCTTGTCGAGCATTTTTAAAACAAGATAGAGGTGGCACATCTAAAAGTAAGATAGCTTTGACGTCACCTCGAAGAACCCCTGCTTCAATGGAAGCGCCCATGGCAATAGCTTCATCCACCATTAACATTTTTGTTTGGATCTTTACTAGATATATTGGCTACACAATCACAAACCCTAGGCATTTGGGTCACTTCCCCAACCAAGAGTACTTCATCTAGCTCACTAGGTTTCAACCCTCCTTTTGCTAGACAATCATTGCATAGTTTGCGAGTTCTTTCAATCAGGTCCATCACCAGGGCCTCAAGCTTGGATCATGTTAGGATGAGGTTGAAATGCTTCGGACTAGTTGCATGAGCCATAAGAAAGGGAAATTGTATGTCTATTTTCATGGAAGTAGAGAGCTCAACTTTACCTTTTTCAGTAGCCTCACACAACCTTTGAAGAGCAAGGTTATCTTTTGTGATGACCATGGCTTCTTGCTTGTTGAACTCTTGAACAAAATGCTTAATCAGTGCATTGTTGAAATATTCACCACCAAGGAAAATGCCACCATTGTTGGCTTTCACCTCAAACACACATTCCAGCATCTCCAAAATAGAGACATCAAAAGTGCCACAAGCTTTCAAGCTGCAGAAAAATGTGGTAACACGCATAGTAAGACCTCTCAAGGTCCATTTCATGCAGAAGACAATTCAATGCTTCCTTTTTAAGCCCATGTTCAAGATATCATGCAATCAGTGCATTCCATGCAATTCCATCTAGATCTACATAGACCTCTCTTCCAATCCTCTCTTTCATTTGTTCCAAATGAAGTTGCTAGCCTGTGAGCTTCATTTCTTTGAAACACATCAATGCTTCTTCACAAAATCCATGTTCAGCATATGCTGTGGTGAATGCATTCCATGAACTTTCAATTTTCATAGGAATCCTATCAAACACTTGCCGTGCTTCTACAAGAAATTGGCATTTACCACACATGTCCACAATTGTGTTGGCCACAAAAAGCTCTATTTCCAAACCAGGTTTCTTTGTTTTAACATGTAAAACATAGGATGTCTCTAAATATTTTGTAACACCAACAACTTTTAAGAACAAACAAGAAAAGTGACAAAATCAAGATACTCCAAAGTGGCTTCACAGTAGTGGACGCACATCATCAAGACAATGTAGCAGTTGTCGATACACTACACTCAGGGTTCATCTCCTGATTTTTCTAAATATTTCCATGCCATGGGTTGGATTTATGAACGTTTTTGCACCATCATTGAGCACTAGCACAACATGAGGTGACCCACTATAGCTATATACAATAAATGTTAGCTGCACATGCACTTGAGAGAGCACCTTTCATTGAGCACTCATTGTTTCTTGCATGCACGAGAGTTAGGATATTCATCGCTAGATTAGGAGATTTGGTTAAGTGGTAAGGTGGTTGGGTGAGTTTGAGGGTCATGAAGGATGCCAGCATGCCAGCAGTTGCGATATGGGTGGTTTTCTTGATCGACATCTTGAGGACCATCATTTCTTGAGCGATTTTGAGAATTTGGGTGGGTGGAGTGGAGTACAATATTTTCTTGCTAAGTGTTAAGAGGTGAGGATAAGGATCTTAAATAATCAAGGAATTGTGTTTGGATTTTGCATGACACAGGAGCACATGTTGATAGGCTAGGCACAATCTCTTCAATGCATACATTATTTTATGTGAAGCATAGCTTGATTGATTGCATATCATGGATCCATCATTGTATATTTCTCAAATCATGAATGGATGGGCATGAAGTTCTATTTTGTAGCATATTCTTGATAGGGCACATTGCATTTCAACATTTGTCAAAGTTATCAACTGAAAGCACAAGTCATGGATTTCAAAGACAAGTACCATGAAAATTCTTCTTGTCACGAGATTTTGTAGCATGTTTGCCCTATCGGTGGATCATGTTATCTTGCACTTCAAGCTTTTAAGTTAGAAGTTGGAAGTTGGTGAAGGTTGTATTTGTCTAAGGGGATGCAAGAGACTATACTATCATTAGAACACAAATTTAGAAAATAAAACAAAGCAATATACAGAAAAAATGCATTCAGGAGATGGCATGTGGAGGTTTTGAAGAGGAAATTAAAGAAGACATATGGATCTTGGTTTCAATGCATGAAGAGTTTGATGCATCGGTCTCCAAGAAAAATGGCTTCGTAGGATCCAGGTGGAGTAGGATTGGGGCAGTGGTGGTAAAAGTCATCTTTAGGGTCTACAAGGCCTTCTCGGCTTTTGGGGTCCATGAGAACTTGTTTCCTCTGAGTTTGGTGTATGACTATCTTTGAGTAATCCTTGATAAATATAATGTAGAGGTTGGTAAAGTCAAGAAAGCACTGGACATCACAAACACGTGGGTGTTTGCTAGTCAAGAATAGTCTCGATCTTCTTGGGGTCCATAAAGATTCCTCTCTGGGAGACATAGTATTCAAAGAAGTCCACTTATGTCTGATGGAAGAAACACTTCTCAAGTTTTGCATATAGTCCTTTTTCTCTGAGCTTTTTCAAAACTAATTTTGCATGGCGCTCATGCTCCTTTGGATCTTTTGAGGATATCAAGATATCATCCAAGTATATTACTATAAAATGATATGGATACTCTTGGAAGATATCATTTATCATATGTTGGAACACTACAAGAACATTGTGAGACCTAATGGCATAACAACATACTCCAAGTGACCATACGTTGTGTGGAAGGTTGTCTTCCATTCGTTCCCTTCTATGATCCGTGCAAGATTGTAAGCCCCTCATAGATGAATATTTGTGAAGTTCTAGGATTTTCCAAGGCGTTCCAAAAGCTCTAGTATCAAAACAAAAAATGGTATCGATCCTTGACTATAATCTTGTTGAGTTGTCGATAAACCACAAACATTCAAAGCGACCCGTCTTTCTTCTTCATGAATAGAATTGGGGCTCTACCACGAGACTTTGAGTGCCTAATGGACCCCTTGGCTAAGTTCTCGTAAATGTTCTTGTGTATTTCATTAGGAAATAGCCTATAGATGGATCAAGAAGGTAGTTGAGTCCCCCTCATGGAGTTCAAAAGAACAATCATATGGTCGGTGTTCGAGCAAGAGATCTACATTCTTTTTTTCAAAGACATCTTGAAATTCTTGATAATGGCTTGGTAGCTTCACTTATCCTTACTAGATTCTTGAGCTAGTATATAGTATATCATGTAGGTCGGTTCCTGCCTTACTGTGTGCATAAAGGCTTTGGCTCCTAGATATACTGACTTTCCCTGATTTTCATTACGTGTAATCTCTTGCTTAACCCAATAAATTTTTGGGTTGTGTTTCTTTAGCCAAGGCATCCCAAGGATGATTGGATTTGTGGGACTGGATATGATATTAAAGCATACACGAGATTTATGATCACCAAGAGTTACCATGAGTAGTCAGGTTTCCTTGGTAATATCTCGAGATGCTATAGTTCTTCCATCCATGACTTTAGCTGGTGCATGATTAGTCTTTTGGAGTACTAGAATCTGGTATCTATTCACTAAGCCATCACCAATGAAACATGCGTAAGCCTAGAAGTCGAGAAGGCTTTGAGGAAAAGGGTCTTTCTTGGCAAGATAATCTAGATTGTGACAAGGAAAGTGTCCATGGATGTGGTTGGGATCAAGAGACCCTTTCTTATATCAAGGTCTGGTTGTATGGTCTCATTCACACCTCGACATCCTCATTTTCCTTCTCGAGGATGGTTGCAACAACTCTTGAGGTTCTTTCCCTCTTATTTAGGAAATTTAGGCAATGTATCTAGGGTTTCACAATATAGGCATAGATGATTCTCTCTTCATCTTTGCTTTTCTTATGGGGTCAAGGGCTAGAGTCTAGTATTATCTATTTCCATTGGTTCAAGCTTGATTTCTTCTCTGATTGGGACTGGGTTCTATTGGCAAGGGATTAATACTTCTTGATTTTCTTGCTTCCTCTCGAACAGTCTATTATCACATTGGATGGCTTCTTGGATGGCTTCCATGATGATATAATCATTGAGTGTTCTTGCCTCAGGCATAGTGAGCATGAGGTCCTTGATGTTATCTCAAATACCCCATCTAAATTGGCTGATGAAATACTCCTCATGCCAAGTGAGGTCATAGATTAATTGCATAAATTAATATGCATAAGTAGAGGAGGCAGTTACCTTGTCATAGTTTATGAAGTTTCGTTTATACTACTCAACAGGTGTTTGCATCTCCAAATGTGGAAGTAAGATTGCAAGAAATGCCCCATTGTTAAGAAGTACTAGCATATTCTTTTCCAAGATTGAGGTGCACCATGATAAAGTTTGAGCACAAAGAAAAATCCCAATTAATCCCACCTTGGAAGTATCATCTGGATACCTATCCAATTGCATACAGATACAGATCTTTACTTGTGTATGAATCTCCTAAACTTTGAATGACTACCATTGAACTTCTCTAACATGCTAATCTTGGTTTCTCTTGTTGGGGGTTGATAAACATGCAGAATCATTTGATCACTTATTCTGCTATTTTGTAAGTCTCACATCTGGTATTGTATCTCTTGAAGTGCAGGGCCTAGATGTATAAGATGTTCTATTTGAAGTTGTGCTTATTGTTCATTCAAGCCTTTAATTTGTTATTGGAGGTTTTGAAGGGAGGTCACCATTCTTTCAAGGGTCACCTACATGGTGCTCAATAGGGCTAGAAAGTAGTCTTGCCAAACTATTACGGGAGTACTAGATTTTTCTTGAGAGACTAGACTAGATGTGAGATTTGATTTCAAGATAATCCCACATAGGGGCACAAGTACAATGATAACAAGATACAAAAAATCCCACAATCCGGGACCATAGGTATAGACAATAGGACTCGATAGGATATGAAGGATCTCGGAATCCGTGATGATAGGTATGGATACAAGATATCAGAATTACAAGATCTTCCTTGACAAAGATGAACAAGATACAAGATAGTTCATACTATGAGATTACAAGGTGACAAGAAAAAATGAGTATAATGGAAGATAAGACAAGGCTAGATACCATGACTAGATAAGAACTAGAATTGGGACTCAAAGTTACTTATTTGGAGGTCTCGACTCCTTGAGATCCCTCCTTGAGCCCTCCTTTTATGGCTAGCCCCTCCTTGAGCCCTCCTTTTATAGGTGTTGGAGCATGGGTAAAGATCTTATAGAAATTTTCATGATGACATCATTGATGATGCAAACAATGATGTGTCGTATCTTCTAGAAGATTCTATGATGAGATGGAAAGGGTGGGTTTGCATGGTTGGCTTGAGGATGTCCTATTAAGGGTGCATTCACATGGGGTGTGGATTCATAAGGCATGAGCAATAAATAATCCGTACAATTGATAATGACATGTTTGTGACATATTATCAAATATGTTTATTCACATATCAATAGCATTTTGTATGGGGTCATCTATCAATTCTACATATGTCAACCACCATATTGTACAACTCTTTCGCAACACCCTTTTATAATCTCTACTATATATAGAGGAATACCATTCATGTAGAGCATATATAGCTATAAGCATATAATTTTAATTTTCAAAATACATTTTAATGATGCAAAAATATCAACTTCATAATTTTTTAGTATATTACACACACACACACACACATGGCAAGTCATCCACATGCAAAAAAATCCAGTCATCCACATACATGACTATGATGACCAAACCTGCAACTCCCTTTCTCACATAAATTAAGTGATTAGGATTAGAAACATAAAAGCCAATTTTGACAAGATACTCTCCGATCTTGTCAAACTATGCTCTAGGTGCTTACTTCAGTCCATAGAGCACTTTCTTTAACATACACACATACGTGGGATGCTCTAAATCCTCATAGCCTATTAGATGTTGCATATACATTTCTTCTTACGATTCATCATGCAGCAAGAAGTCATTGTTTATATCCATTTGCTATAAACTCTAATCTTTGGCTACTGTCAAAGTAATCATACATCTAACACTTGCCATCCTAACAATTTGATTGAACATCTCTTCATAATCTATACCATATGCTTGAGCATAGTCTTTTGCGACTAGTCTAGACTTATATTTGCTAAGAGAACCATCTGCATTTTGTTGAATTTTGTAGACCCACTTACAACCAATAGCTTTCTTGTCCTTAGGTAATGGTATTCAATCCCAAGTCTTATTGGCCTTTAATGCACCCATCTCCTCATCCATTGTTGCATTCCAATGAGCATGACCAGCAACACCCTAAAGAATGTGGGCTCAACATTATCAACCATCTTTACCATATAAGCATAATGGTGAGCTACCTAGCCTTCAAAACCAAATCTTTTAACAGGGTATCTAACCTTGCTAGACTTTCATATCATTGGATCACTTAGTGAAACCTTTACATTATCATGTGCTCTTTGTATACCTAGAATTCTAACTAAAGAAATGCCAAGCTTATCATCCAAAATCTTTGAACCACTAGAATCTCCATTAAACCCCAAATGGCTAGGAGATGCATCATTACCATATGCCACTTTCTTCTTCCCTTTGTCTCTACTTGTAACACTAGTAGATGCACTTGAATATGTTGGATTGTTCCTTTGTCTCCTAGCTAACTATAGACGTAGTATTAGATTATGTTTCTAGTCCACTAAGGCTCCGTGGTTCTTGCTTTTCTTTTTATGCATAACTATCATGATTATCATTAGGATCCAAGGTATCACCACTAGATACATATGAACTGCTCATCTCATAAAAAATAACATCCTTACTTACTCTAAAATTACCTATGACAAGGTTATAACAATGATGCCCTTTTTTCTCTAAGGAATATCCAATGAAAACGTATTTTTTAGCCTTTGGATCAAGCTTCTTTTGCAACTCATTTGGCACATGAACATATGCACTACAACTAAACACTTTCAATTATGATATATTGGGCTTCTTACTTGTAAAGCATTCTTCAAGGGTTATTCCATGAACTGCAACTGTGGAAGTTCTATTCATAATACATATAGTAGTATGAACATCTTTAAACAAAAAATGTTTTGCCAAATTATTTTCAGCCACCATCAATACCCATGCAACTTCTGCAATATGCCTACCTTTCTACAACCCCATTTTGCTATGGGATATACCTGCAAATAAATTATCTCTTTATCCCACGAGACCTTAAGAATCACTAAAGTCATTAGAGAGTTACTCTCCCCCTCCATTTGACCTCCATTACTTAACTTTCAATCCTATTTTTGTTTCAATAGTAGGCTTGGAAGTTTTGAACTCCTCAAACACATTACTCTTCTCCTTCATGAAATATATCAACAGCTTTCTTGATCAATTATTAATAAATATGATAAAATATATATTTACAGTAAGAGATATGTTTTGTGTATGCCCCAAAAAAACTATATGCACAATATCAAGTATATATCTACTCACATCTCTATCATGTGAAAAAGGTTGTCTTGCGTACTTACCAAACTAATATGCTTTACACACTTTATGAAATTCTATAATAAGCAAGAAACCTTGTAACCAACCCTTTAAACCCTTTAGATTATATTAATGCTATCCTTTATGCATTTGCATGTCCAATATGTTTGTGCCATATTTCAATGTCTGCAACCACTCCTTTGTCTTTATCATACATATAGTAGCATTCATAACAAGAATTTCAGGTTCTAAAGTGAACATGCAACCAACTCTACTTCCTTTTGTGACCAACTAGCACTTATAATTAAAGTCTTCTACAAAATAAGCTTTTGTATTAGATTGAACCTATGCCTGAATCAATATACCATATATCATCATGTGTCCCCTTTCTTGTAACATCCGTCATATGTTGCATAACAAACAGTTGCTCATTTTTTTCCATTGCATCTTAAGATGATACATAGTTTCCTTACTTCAATTTATCACTGTGGATATCATCTTTCTTAGCATAACATTAGGCTACAATATAATGTTTTCAGTCACAATAATAACAAACAATATCAGAATTGCTTGAACCTTTATTTTGCCATCCACTTCTTCCTCTAGAGTTTCTCCTACTTCTAAAGTTTCCATGACCCCCTAAAATTTTTATTTCATCAAACTCTTGATTTAACTTGTTTTGCTGGTTATCACCAACACATCCTATACCATGGTCTCTTGAAGAGGATCTAACACATCCCCTTCCTAAAATGGAGTATAATGATTGGACTCATTCACCACTTCTTTCAGATTATTCACCTTGGATATTGATCTCTTTAGTGATTATGAGAGAGATAGCTCATCAAAAATTGGAAATGGCTTTCGTAGATACACAGAAGTGACAAATAATTTTTAGGCCTTCTCATTATTAAGGCTACCCAAATCATCATCATTGGGCATCATATCAATAGTTTCTAAGGTATCTACAATGTATCTCACTTTCAAAACATACTCGTTTACATACATATCTTCCCTTTTCTCAAAGTATTCAATTGCTTGAGTTGAATCTTCTGTATCTTTGTATTTATTGAAAACATGTTCTAAAGAATTATCCAAGCTACATCTGAAGTTTCTTCATTTTTGATATGTCCCAGTATAGAATTATGAATTATTATAAATAGAAAACACATTATCTTTTTGTCTTTTTCATTTCATTCTTTCCATGGCTTTCATTATTGTATAGTTGCAAGGTCACTCAGCTCTGTCCCCTTTTCTTCACGTGAAACAAACTCGAAGAAGTCTTCCAATAAGGAAGTTCGTCACACAAAACTTTCGTGATAGGTAGTTCTTGTCTAGCTTTGTAATGATGGGGTTTCTGGTGTTGTTTGCTATTATCACAAAGTTGATACAAAAGATTAAGCAAGTCTTTTGCAACCTTTTACAACAAGTGTACAACAATATACTAAGAATCCTTTTTAACTGAGTACTCAATAGTATATGTAATCTGTAATGTATTTGCATATAAAACTTCTATTTTCTTAGTGGAAAACACCTCAAAACTTATAGACTCGAAATCTATAACATGTATATCCACTTTCAATTAACACAACTGAAATTGCAATGTACTCCAAAACTGATGTTTCCAACTTTAGGGTGTAAAATGGGACCCAAAACGGCCTCAGATAGCCAAAAATATAGTAAGAAACCCACAAAGAGCATATGTGTAGAATGTACAATGTTTTGATTTTACACCAAATCTCAGAATCATCTAAGTTTTTTACTCTACCTTGGCTTTGGTGCCTCCACATGCACTATCCAAGAGTAAGAGTGGAAGAATGAGAGATCTTCTTATGTGTTGCTTGCTTGCTTGAATCCTTGCTTCTTCTCCTTCACTTCAGCTTTCAAAACTAGCATCTCTCAGTGGTGCCACTTTGGTACCATGTAATGAATTGTATGGTGGCGAGACTTGCTTGAGCTGTTATGCTAAACACACACCATACACATAAGAGGAAGCTCACTTAAGAACACAAGAAGAGAGATGGATATCATTTTTTTTCTTTTTTCTAGTTTTTTCTTTTTCTTTTTTCACACAAAGCAATGCATGTAAAGTATAGATAAGATACAATATAAAGGAAAGTGGCCTACTAAGTCAACAACGGATAACTGACTATACTAATCGACTAGTAGTATAACTTAGCCAACTATAGATAGGTGTAACAAACCAAATAGAATAAGGGATTGGCCATGTTAGAGTCATAATGACCATTGATGAGCTAAGTGTAGACATATAGACCATTTAACCATGTGGCCCATCATCAATGTCCATAGTGTTGGGGATAGTTAGGGTGGTGTCTAGGAAAGTAATGTGGGTGAAGGTGTTAGTGACCATGGGGCGGGTGTTGGCAATGACCACAAGCAATGTGGTGGCAAGGAGGCGAGAAGGGGAATGTTGGGCCATGGTGGCCCTATACAGGGTGAGCTTAGGACGATGGCTAGGCAACGGGCAATTGACAGGGCATTGAGGCATGGGCATGATAAGACCAGGGTGAGACAAGAGAGATGACAAGTGGATTCATAGGTAAGGCTCTATGGACACTATCATGGTGCAATGGTGAGTACAAGCTGCCACCATGGATAATAAGCGTGGTATCAGGCAAAGAGACAAAGGTGCTTGATAGGCAAGGCAATGATGGAGATATTGCATAATACCAAAGGGGGGTAACTATTTTGGTGTTCTTTTTTGGGCGAGGGATAATTTCCCTCCCACCCTCTGCCCCCATGGCCATTTGCTGCTGCTTCTTCTTCTACTTCTACTACTTCTTCTTCTTCTTCTCCTCCACCACCTTCTCCTTTTTCTCCTCTTCTCTTTTTCTCCTCCTTCTTCTTTTTCTTCTTCTCTTTTGTTTACACTTTGCTCTCTTTCTTTTATTACTTCCTCTCCTTCCTCTTCTCTTTCTTCTTCTTTTTCTTGTTTTCTTCTTTTTCTCTCATTTTTCTTCTTTCGTTATTCCTATTCTTATTCTCCTTCTCCTTCTCCTTCTCCTCCTCCTTCTCCTTCTCTCCTTCTTCTTCTTTTTGCTCCTTCTTTTTCTTTTACTTCTTTCTCTCTTCTTAACCACTAATTAGACTTCTAGAAAATACAACGATTTCTTGAATCCAATGACAACTATGAATAAATCCAAAACCATTCCAACTTTTTTAAATTGTAAAATAAAAAGATAAAATCAAACAAACAAAGTAAAGTAGATGATTCTTACTAACAAAAAATTGCAATCTTCCTACCAATAAAATTTACTCCCTTCATTAATGAATTCAAATCCTAATTAAATATTTGCATTTCATAGTGGGCGTTTTTGCATCTCTCCTATTTCAAATGTGTAATACACGATGACTTCATGGTTGATGTGTCCTTGGTCTCAACAAAAACACAACCAAAATGTTGTGCTACATGAGCTCAACTTATTGGCATGTTCGACACACCCTTATTCCTTCAAGAGCTTTGATGCATGAGAATCAATGACTATCTCTCACATAGTCTCTTGCACACAAATGCAACCATTTGTTTATAATGAGTGGCATGGCCGTCCTTCAATCCCATGAAGGATGCACTTTGCACACTCCATGATCCAAATGAGTGTCCATTCGACTCTCAACCCTCTATGACCTCGACATGTGAAAGAGAAGCATGGGGATACAAGAGAGTGCTAAGAGAGATGACAAGAAGAGCTTCACCCTCTTAGTCCCTCACCCTCGTTCTCTCACTCTCTTGCTCTCAATCTCTCACTCTCACCCTCACTCTCTCATGGTAAAAGTAAGAAAGCAAGTTCACAAAGTTTTCATACACATGAATACCTTGCTCTATTCATTCTCACCCTTTTAATACATGAATTTTAGAGTTAGGTTTTTTCCATCTCTCTTGGGCATCCAATTCAGTTTTGGGCCACAAGATTGGTCATCTCTTATTGCATGATTTTCCTATGGTGAGAGCGAACTAGAAATTTTACCATTTTTCCACAGAGTCTATGCTATCATTACAAGTTGCATGGAATCATGCCAATCTTGTGGATTCACATAATAAATCAATACAATTGTTTCAACCTTTTGGCAATTCAATTATGCAAGTGCTTCATACACATTATGTTGTGGCTACTAATCCAAAAAATTAGGCTCCTTCCTTATGCTTCTTTGCTAGCACATTGCATACTGCTCACTTTTTACAACTAATACTATTTTTCAGGAGAGAGAGAGAGATGTGTTGATAGGTGAGAGTACCACTCCATGCAGGGCTTGCTTCTCATATCATTTTGTGCTTTTCCTAGTAACGAGTACATAATGGTAAAACCTATCTTTTCAAGAACAACTTCCAAACTTGGTGTTTTCCTTCCAAGGATGCGTGTGCTCAATATAAAAATCAACCACAGGTCCTTCTAAACAAAAAGCTGGTGCGGCAACATGAATTTGGCTACTTTCAATCAATCAAGCAACAACCTAGATATAAGCTTCAAGAATGGTCTCTTTGTCTTTTTATGAAATAATACAACGATGATTCCAAATTCCTAGCTCTTTGAGAATAATATATATCCCATCTATGGGTACCCTCCCACCTTTGTTCAAACTTGTAGATTGTTGTAACATCACATAGCCACTTTGATGACCAAGTTCTATAACCTAGAAAGGACATCATCTTAACAAGTTTCATCAATAAGATTTTACCTTAGCAATGTTTTCTTACTTTTCTAGTTAAAGAATGAAAAATAGTAAAACATTTGATTCTTGAGTGATGTATAAGAACATGGAGATGAATGAGCATATCAATACACTACAACAAAAAAGCTCCATAGACGCGCTTGTAGACGCAATATTTGAACTGTGTTAAAAAATGTCGGGCGCGTTTATTACCGCGTCTACTGCTGCGTCTAAAATTTTGCATCTAAAAGGGCACTTATAGTGAAACTTACACGCCCATATAGACGCGCCTATTGATGCGCTCTGTAAATATATATTCATATTTATAAAAAATTAGATATATTCATATTATATGTCTATACACGCGTGTAACTACGCGTCTAAAAAAGCGTTTACTCTGCAATTTTTTGACGAGAATAGACACGCATTTTTCTTGCAATTTAGACTCGCTGATAGACGTGCAAAACAGAGGTATGAAAAAAAAAACAAAGAGCATGTGGCTTGCTCTCTGGTTTTTTTTCCCCCCATCAACATCAAATTGTATGCTTAGGAAAAACAGAGAAAGATTATTTCTAATATTTTTGTACTAAAAACAAAACAATGTATGTAGAACACGAAATTTCATATATATAGATGAAACGTTTTTACATGATGAGTTCTAGTGCTTGTGACCTCAAGCATGGTCATGGTCGCAAGCACTAGCTGAAAGTAATACATATAAAAAATGAAAACTACAAGCCAAGGGGAGACATACATGCATGGGGCTCCTCTACATCTCCTCAGAAGAGGCATCATCATCGCTAACACCACCGCTGCCTGTGCCGCTACCGCTGCCACCACTGCTACTGCTAGTCCCTTCTTCGCTATCCTCAACTGCATCAGGGTTCGCCTACACAAAGGATTAAGGTATATAAATACCATTACAAACAATAAATTAGAGTTACCTATACTTTTCATGTAAAAAATAAAACATACCTCTTCTGGTTGTAGAATCCTCATGGCACGATTATATTGCTCCTTCGTGATGAGTCCCTCCTCATAGAAATGCTACCAAGTGGGCGCCCGGTGTCGAAGGGTTTTCGAAAGAAAAGTCGCAACCATAGAGGTTCTTGAGAAATTTCAAGACAGAAGATCAATCGAAGCAAATAATCAAGACAAATATGATGCCAAGTAACATTTGTATTACTGCCAAGTTATCTCTGAGCATAGAGAAACATCATAACAAACCACATGTGATCTATGCAATTGACCCATGCCATGAAACCAAGCTCTTATTAGAGTCCAAGCTTATGAGAAGCAAGATTTCAAATGCACACAATTGACAACAGTTTCTACCTGCTTTGCATCATCCATATGTGATTGCAATAGTTGACAAATCAGTTCCACCCTCTCATGAGTAGTATGACAACTGAGAATAGCTGCAGTATCAATCGGTCCATACGTTCCAGGCATACTGTCTTCTCCGTGATATCCCTTGGTCGTATCAGCTTGTAGTCAAGCAGCACCATGAAAGGCCTCCAAAACAAAAGGATCATCGCATCGACTTCATGGGTCAACTTGATTCAGCTCTTCTGCTGTATGGCGGCAGGATGTCCTCTTGCAGTTGATTTTGCGCTTCTCTCCTTTCTCTAATCACAGATCAATGATGTTGATGCTAGTTGCTGCCACATGTACTAATAACAATGCTCTCTATGCCATAGAAGTAAGGACTCACTGTAGCAGTTTCAAAGGGCATGATCATCATGATAGTCGAGCACAGCCTCCCTCTTACTCCATCGAACGTGCGTCGAATTTGTTGACGGCAGTCCCTCCATCGTTTCCCGTCTATCTTCAGCTTCTCTTTCGTCACCTAGAGCTCGCCGATGCTTCCAGTCCTCTTCTCGTTCCTGCCATCCTCTCCTTCATTGTCATCGCTACAGCTTTGTCTTTGTCACCTCCATGTCTGTCTTCTACCTTGCTCCAGCTTCACCGTCTCCTTTGTCCGCGACTGACTATTGTGTTCAATCCCCTCTCGTATTGCAGCAGCTTTGTCACTCCTCAGTCCGCCATCTCAGTTCGCCGTCTTCCTGTCATCACTTTTCATTCGCTCCCTCCATCAAGCATTGACCCCCCCTGTTCTTCCTGTCCTGAACTCTAAGAGATTGACCTGATGCTATCGATATACGTGCACAATCAAGCCACGATAGATCCCCAAGGATACTACGAAGGCAACACATGGATATGGGTGCCAAAGAAGGGAGATCCTAGGAGCATAGCCCAACCACGACCATCGCTTGCCACCCCATCTCTAGGAAGCCCCACCCTTGCTAATGCAGTGAACACCCAGGAATCCCAAGCTGCAAAGCCTATAGAACCCGTAACGATTTCAGTAAAAAAAAACCCCAACCAATCTATCAACCAATGTAGCAGCTTGATACCTCGGAATCATCTAAGTTTAAAGAGCTTGGCACTTGCTGCGTAAGAGGAAAACAATGTACCATCTATGCCACTAGAGCCACCCTCAATATCCCAAAGTAGCACTGGACACACAGATTAGACTACGGAGTTACCCTTAGAGACACAATTGTCTAATCCGCTATCCCTCGAACCATCACTGTTTGGCTCAATTCCACCTAAACCACTAGCATGTCTATGCATGTTTGTGTGTGTGTGTGAATTCAAGTGATATTAAGAGTGTGTTTTAAAATCTATTGCTTTCTAGTTACAAAGCTTTTTTAATCTCATGCATGTGTGCATGTGTTTGTAGAAATCCTATTGGTACACATAAATAAAATCTTAGATATAACATCCATGAAACTACAAAACCTTTGAGATTTTCCAAAAAATATTTGTGTAAATATATGTGCACACACATATGTGGATTGAGATATGCAAAATAAATGGTACACGTAATTCTCTTACCTGGTGACCCTCATTTCACCCTCTTAAAGCTTAGCACATATTTTATAAACTCAAAACATACATCTAAAATGAATTCTAAGTTGTTGACAAAGACAATATTCATGGATGCAACTTAAAACAAATCCAACTTTGAGCATTTGATAACCTTAAAGCACATATGATTTGCACACATGTACTCACGCGTGCACACACACACATGTTTGTAGTAGCATAATGCACTCATTAGAATAACATTCAAGTCATCATTCTATACCTATGCTAGATATCTCTACAATTCATGGGTTTGATAGGGGCTCCATTTCTTGCAAGTTTGAATCTTTGTGTGGGGAGCATTTTGAAGAGTACATAAGTAGGTATATTTTTAATAACAATTAAAGCATGATTTTGATATTCTATTTTTTCTCTTTTAAGTTCACTCAAAAAATAATTGTATGAAAACATATAGAATATGGAGGCATATAGATTGATATATGCAAAATTAATGGTATGGTTCATTTTCCTTGCTCCCTTCCTTTGACTGTCTCCTCACCTCTCAAATCTCAAAATGTGTTTTATATTCAAGTGTTGCACATACGATGAGTTGGGAGTTGCCAATATGATCATACATGTGTGTGCAATGTGAAAGAGTGGTTTGGAGATTTTGAGCCTTGATAATTTAACATAATAAAGAATTGGGGCTAGAACATGACTTTTACCACCAAGTTCCAATTACATTTTCCCAATTGATAATATATGTGAATTATTATTTGCGCTACCTTCATATATAGATAACTAGGTGGGTGACTGTCAACAGCCTTATCCATGCAAGAATAGGTGGGGGAACATGTACTTTTCATCATAAATCCCCTTAGCCTCATAGTTATATACACATATTATAGATATGTATGGTACACATTGATAGTTTTAAAATAAGACAATGTGGTGTAGGATAGAGAAGCTAGCCACACATAATCACATGATACACACATATGTGTGTTTGTGCATCTGTGCTATGTATGTATATGACCAACAACATAAAAAATATCAATCAGTTTCCTAGATTAAATCTTCAAATGGTTCTTCTCTCTATAACCCTTCTAATTTAGAAATTAATGTTGTACTCCATGTCAACTTGGATGAGAGTTAGAAATTAATGTTGTACTCCATGTCAACTTGGATGAGAGTTAGAAAGCTACAATGATATGAATCCCTACTATCCAACGAGAAAATGCAGTTTTGGATAAAAGTTCTTGTGTGGTAGAAAACTTATGAAATAAATATTTATTTTATATTTAATCACTATTTAATGGGTATTGTGGGCTACCATTTACTGGACACAATTTCATTGGGATAAGATCCACACACATCTAATGATGATCTCATAGATCCTTTGCAAGACCAGAGTGTTTACCTAGTAGGGTGAATTGTGTTAATTATGCTTGAGGGTCAGTTCACCTTGAGCTTCATACATAAACCTATAGTTTTCTATATGCTTTACAACCTCAAATGAATGGCAAGATTTATGTGATCTCTAAGCTAGAAGGGAAGCAGTGTCAAGCATCTTCATGAAAATGCAAAACCCCTAGGAAAAGTGTAGATAGGTTGGATTTTTGCTAGCTTAGTCATTTGTGTGATTGTTTTCTTTATTGTTTTGTATTTGGATTTTCCATGTTTTTTGGCTTAGGATTTGTTTTAGTCATTTTTTTTGGATTTTTTGCGTGTGGAAACTTGATGACCTTGGTCGAGTTTGGTATATTTTTGGACAAGTTGGAATTGGAGTTCCTTGATAATTGCTAAACATTGTGGAATATGTAACTTTTCATGCTAAGATTCTTGCACATCATAGGGATTACGGGTTCACGAGTACTTCACATTGTCGCATGGAATTCACATGGGGATTTGTGAAAGTCACTCGTTGCAGGGACGCTTAGAAAGATGGGAGCAAAAGATGATGAAGAGTGCTTAACTCAAGGCAAATTCATAGAGAAGAAGAAGTTTAGATGCAAGAAGAATTCTCAAAGTAAGTTCATGAGCTAAGGATAAATTTTTTTTGAATAAGAAGATGAAGCCAACATAGATTTATGTTCCCTTCAAGGCACAAATTGTCAAAAAGATGCACTCCTCCAATCATAAAGCTTGGACCTTCATATACGTCAACAAATTCATGCAAATCTTCTTTGGTGCTCTATGGATCAAGAACCAAAACAAGGTGCTTTCACATATGTTGACACATAAATGATCAAATTTGTAGCATTAAGAATACCCATCTTCTCTTGCATTACTTTAGTAGCTTCTTCTTCCATGCAATATTTACACCAAGGTTGACAATACCACTAGTAGAAAGGAGCTTCTTAAACCCTCCATAAAACATCATGAGAGGTCTAAGAAGCCAAGCTAAAGGCTTGTCAACTAAAGATAAACCTTTGTTTGTTAGGAGCAGTGCCCTCCTTGTTGCCCACCAAGAAAGATGCAATATTAGCCAAGGTTACTATAGTCGAGAATGATAATGGGTCTGAAGTTTCATGCTACTGCCACCAATAACAACAGCGTAGTCACAAACTCCTAGAAAAGGTAGACTTCAATCATTGAACTCCCTTACAAGCTTCCTTACTATTGATATTGTTGTTGTCAACTACAAAAATCATTGCATTAATCTTGCAAAAGCTAACCTCCATTCTAGGTTATTCCACAATCATATTCAAGGCAACACCATGAGGTGACAACTACCTCCAAATCTCCTACTTCATCATCAAATCCTTCCCTTAAGCACTCTGGTGCCTCATGATCACGGAATGAAGGTGAATCAGTGACCCTCTAGAGTATCAAGGAAGAGGAACATGCACATCAAGATCGGCCAAGTGTTGAAACTGCAAGTGATGATGAAAGGAAACACTCTCTTCCTCCTATCCTCTTTGTATTACGCTTCCTACTTCAACATGCATTCACTCTGGTGCCATAAGTATGAGAGTAAAGCCCTCAATTATTGCCATCCTGTCCGTCCTGTCATCAAAAGCAGCTTTATTCTTGTTGCTCTCTTGATCAGTGACAATTGACTCCCCCTAGACCTGTGAGACTGTCGCCCCTTAAATCACCTCCTTGAGCTTATCTTCCTCCCTTTATCACGCAATCGACTTCTGTTGCACACATATGGTGAATCAACTCTGGGTCTTTCTCGATTTCCTTCACATCAACTTCCTCCTTCTATTCATGTAGCCATCATACACTCCATGAAGGATGATAGAGAACAAAATGTGAACATGATATCCCCCATAATTCAACATAGAGGAGAACATATCATGTCCTCCCCTCCCAGTGGAAGCCATGTTGGTTCTTCTTAGTTATCATCCTCTCCTCCTTTTTCACTCTCTTCTACAATTGCATATCTCCTCCCCACATGGTCCAAAAAGCTTGTAGATTTTCTTATTAAAGCTAAGGATTTATTTAAGAAAAGCTATTCTCTCCTATCGTTATCATGTCCCTCTAATCTTCCAATCATACTAGACTTGTAAAGTGAGGGATAAAAAGAATTCCAAAACCTGTGATTATCATGTTTTTGTGAACCTCCTCTACCTATATTCAAGCTTTTCCTAGAGTCATTGGCATTTCCTTTCGTCAAAACATCATTTCCCATGAATTTCCATGACAAGAGAAGAGTGTTTAAGACTCTTTATGAAGGGAGCATCTTGTATCGGTATGCAATGTTCCTCTTATTTTGGAGCATTATGGCATAAACATTTGTTGCATTTGAGCGTGATGAGATTCCACAAGTTATAGCATCATTGTCTGTGTTAACCGTCGGGAGACTACCACATAGAAATTCTAGCTTCAATTGATGTTAAACTTGACCACACGATGTAGTGGTGCCTCATTAGACTTTGATGATACATTCAACTGTTGACTGAAAGAAGCATCCAGGTTCATACTCTGCTCTTGCTTTGAAAGTGGTACAACATCCATCACAATACAAATCACTTTTAATCTTAACTCATAAAACAAAAGGGAAACCATTTAACAAAAAAATGCAAGCCAATGTCCAAGTCTGTTGTGGGGTTCTGCAAGATTCAAATGTTTCTCCCATTTCTTTCCTTCACTCCCGTGCTAGCAAGAACCGTATTCAAAGAAGCTTCACTGTCATCACTTCCTGCCTTAATTCATGCATTCTACCCTAACAAGAAAATATGCTTTGAAATAGAACTTTGTGTTAGATCCATGCGACGCAATCAATCAAACAATGTCCACACAAAAATTATGAATGTATTGAAAAGAATGTGCCTAGCCTAACTACATGTTCTCATGCGTCATGCAAAATGCAAACACAAAAGACACACACAACAAAAAACAAATTCCTAATGATGCCAATTAATGTTTTCAAATTCTTAGAAAAAAACTCTGCCCTCAGGTTTGCAGCGGTGGACCTGTAGTGTCATGACATCCAGACAGATTGAGGATTCTCGTCTCGTGGTTCGATTGCCAGGAGGCACCGACAGGCCCCCATTTTTACTGGAGATCACAAGCACGAAGAAAGAAAACACTCAAAGAACTCAAAATGATTTGATTCACAAAAGTTGTTTACCCAAATTCCAATTTGTCCGGCTACTCAATGCTAGGAACAAATTCTAAATGCAATTCAGAGTTGTAGTCACACTCCATGATGTGCGCTCCAACTCTTTCACTACAGTGCACATATCATAGTAGTCCACTGTAGTCACACGATTATCGTGCTGCAACTTGAAGCCTTTTTTATTGCAACAAGTCTTGAAGCATTCAAATCTATTTTATTCCTTGATAACTACCATGACAATGTTTGGATTTCCATGTTTCTGAATTTTCTTGTCCCATAGGTTGCAAAAGAAAAACTACTAGCTAGTTGATGCCTTCATGATTCAATGAATGCATGATGCTTATGGGGCACGAGGATGCATGAGCCTCTTGTTGTATCAAATGAACATCACACACATGGCAGAGTTGCAAAAGTGTTATTACACCACATCCTGCATAGACCATCTATCTGCTTGCCTTTTGATCAACCAATTAAACTAGTTTGATTGGACCCATTCAGTTCTCTAGGCATGAGGTTGGATACAAACCAACAAAGGGACCTATCATCAGTGCTAAATTCGGAGCTTCTCCTTTAAGTGTTAATGGTGTTCGTGCTTTTGGTCTCAGTGAACAGACAATAACTATTAGATGTCCATCACCACATCGATCTTTGGTTTCCCATTTGATATATTCTGGAGCCCTCTGCTTCCATTGTAGTCTTCCACCCTCTCGAGCTCATGTCAGCTTCTTCTTCTTTTTCTCTGATCTTCATACTTTGGCTTTTAGCTTTGTCTTCTCACTAACGTAGAGGATGTCTTCTTGTTTGCTAAAAAGAAAATTTCTTTTTCTTTGTTTTGATTGTGTGCAGGCTTCTCGGTGAGATTTCTTTTCAAAGTCTGCCATCCTTTCCCTTCTTCAATTCCAATAATATCAGTCATGCATTGGCTATCGACCACATAATGCTGATTGAAACTCCTCTCATTCATCTGCCAATGATGTAGCACTATGATCATAACCTGCAGGACTTCAACTACTTGGACTTTGGTCATAGCCATAGCTTTGACTATATCAACAATGAGGAAGAGGGTTAGGAGTATGTTCTCAAGCTCCAGTTCCTAGAAATAAGTAGACGACTCCAATACTTCAACTTCAACATCATCGAATTACATAATTCAATGTGACGATAACAAAAACTCGAGGAGTTTTCCAAATTAATTCTTGGTAGCTAAGCTCCACTCAGGGCACCATAATTTCATGCTCGACGACCACCCTTCCAATGTTGTCCTCTACGTGAGGGAGAAAATAGAAAGAAAGCTACCCTTCCTTTTTAGTGCTGATCTTCCTTTTTTAAAAAAATCCTCCTCGTCCTACCCAAAACCTTGTCGAGCATTTTTAAAACAAGATAGAGGTGGCACATCTAAAAGTAAGATAGCTTTGACGTCACCTCGAAGAACCCCTGCTTCAATGGAAGCGCCCATGGCAATAGCTTCATCCACCATTAACATTTTTGTTTGGATCTTTACTAGATATATTGGCTACACAATCACAAACCCTAGGCATTTGGGTCACTTCCCCAACCAAGAGTACTTCATCTAGCTCACTAGGTTTCAACCCTCCTTTTGCTAGACAATCATTGCATAGTTTGTGAGTTCTTTCAATCAGGTCCATCACTAGGGCCTCAAGCTTGGATCATGCTAGGGTGAGGTTGAAATGCTTCGGACTAGTTGCATGAGCCATAAGAAAGGGAAATTGTATGTCTGTTTTCATGGAAGTAGAGAGCTCAACTTTACCTTTTTCAGTAGCCTCACACAACCTTTGAAGAGCAAGGTTATCTTTTGTGATGACCATGCCTTCTTGCTTGTTGAACTCTTGAACAAAATGCTTAATTAGTGCATTGTTGAAATATTCACCACCAAGGAAAATGCCACCATTGTTGGCTTTCACCTCAAACACACATTCCAGCATCTCCAAAATAGAGACATCAAAAGTGCCACAAGCTTTCAAGATGCAGACAAATGTGGTAACACGCATAGTAAGACCTCTCAAGATCCATTTCATGAAGAAGACAATTCAATGCTTCCTTTTTAAGCCCATGTTCAACATATCATGCAATCAGTGCATTCCATGCAATTCCATCTAGATCTACATAGATCTCTCTTCCAATCCTCTCTTTCATTAGTTCCAAATGAAGTTGCTAGCGTGTGAGTTGCATTTCTTTGAAACACATCAATGCTTCTTCACAAAATCCATGTTCAGCATATGCTGTGGTGAATGCATTCCACGAACTTTCAATTTTCATAGGAATCCTATCAAACACTTGCCGTGCTTCTACATGAAATTGGCATTTACCACACATGTCCACAATTGTGTTGGCCACAAAAAGCTCTATTTCCAAACCAGGTTTCTTTGTTTTAACATGTAAAACATAGGATGTCTCTAAATATTTTGTAACACCAACAACTTTTAAGAACAAACGAGAAAAGTGACATAATCAGGATACTCCAAAGTGGCTTCATAGTAGTGGACGCACATCATCAAGACAATGTAGCAGTTGTCGATACACTACATTCAGGGTTCATCTCCTGATTTTTCCAAATATTTCCATGCCATGGGTTGGATTTATGAACGTTTTTGCACCATCATTGAGCACTAGCACAACATGAGGTGGCCAACTATAGCTATATACAGTAAATGTTAGCTGTACATGCACTTGAGAGAGCACCTTTCATTGAGCACTCATTGTTTCTTGCACGCACGAGAGTTAGGATATTCATCGCTAGATTAGGAGATTTGGTTAAGTGGTAAGGTGGTTGGGTGAGTTTGAGGGTCATGAAGGACGCCAGTAGTTGCGATATGGGTGGTTTTCTTGATCGACATCTTGAGGACCATCATTTCTTGAGCGATTGTGAGAATTTGGGTGGGTGGAGTGGAGTACAATATTTTCTTGCTGAGTGTTGAGAGGTGAGGATAAGGATCTTAAATAATCAAGGAATTGTGTTTGGATTTTGCATGACACAAGAGCACATGTTGATAGCCTAGGCACAATTTCTTCAGTGCATACATTATTTTATGTGAAGCATAGCTTGATTGATTGCATATCATGGATCCATCATTGTATATTTCTCAAATCATGAATGGATGGGCATGAAGTTCTATTTTGTAGCATATTCTTGATAGGGCACATTGCATTTCAACATTTGTCAAAGTTATCAACTGAAAGCACAAGTCATGGATTTCAAAGACAAGTACCATGAAAATTCTTCTTGTCAGGAGATTTTGTAGCATGTTTGCCCTATCGGTGGATCATGTTAGCTTCCACTTCAAGCTTTAAAGTTAGAAGTTGGAAGTTGGTGAGGGTTGTATTTGTCTAAGGGGATGCAAGAGACTATACTATCATTGGAACACAAATTTAGAAAATAAAACAAAGCAATATACAGAAAAAATGCATTCAAGAGATGGCATGTGGAGGTTGTGAAGAGGAAATTAAAGAAGATATATGGATATTGGTTTCAATGCATGAAGAGTTTGATGCATCGGTCTCCAAGAAAAATGGCTTGGTAGGATCCAGGTGGAGTAGGATTGGCGCAGTGGTGGTAAAAGTGGTCTTTAGGGTCTACAAGGCCTTCTTGGCTTTTGGGATCCATGAGAACTTGTTTCCTCTGAGTTTGGTGTATGACTATCTTTGAGTAATCCTTGATAAATATAATGTAGAAGTTGGTAAAGTCAAGAAAGCATTGGACATCACAGACATGTGGGTGTCTGCTAGTCAAGAATAGTCTCGATCTGCTTGGGGTACATAAAGATTCCTCTCTGGGAGACATGGTATTCAAAGAAGTCCACTTATGTCTGATGGAAGAAACACTTCTCAAGTTTTGCATATAGTCCTTTTTCTCTAAGATTTTTCAAAACTAATTTTGCATGGTGCTCATGCTCCTTTGGATCTTTTGAGAAAATCAAGATATCATCCAAGTATATTACTATAAAATGATATGGATACTCTTGGAAGATATCATTTATCATATGTTGGAACACTACAAGAACATTGTGAGACCTAATGGCATAACAACATACTCCAAGTGACCATACGTTGTGTGGAAGGTTGTCTTCCATTCGTCCCCTTCTATGATCCGTGCAAGATTGTAAGCCCCTCATAGATGAATCTTTGTGAAGTTCTAGGATTTTCCAAGGCGTTCCAAAAGCTCTAGTATCAAAACAAAAAATGGTATCGATCCTTGACTATTATCTTGTTGAGTTGTCGATAAACCACAAACATTCAAAGCGACTCGTCTTTCTTCTTCATGAATAGAATTGGGGCTCTACCACGAGACTTTGAGTTCCTAATGAACCCCTTGGCTAAGTTCTCGTAAATGTTCTTGTGTAGTTCATCAGGAAATAGCCTATAGAAGGATCCAGAAGGTAGTTGAGTCCCCCTCATGGAGTTCAAAAGAACAATCATATGGTCGGTGTTCGAGCAAGAGATCTACATTCTTTTTTTCAAAGACATCTTGAAATTCTTGATAATGGCTTGGTAGCTTTACTTATCCTTCTTGAGCTAGTATATAGTATATCATGTAGGTCGGTTCCTGCCTTACTGTGTGCATAAAGGCTTTGGCTCCTAGATATACTGACTTTCCTTGATTTTCATTACGTGTAAGCTTTTGCTTAACCCAATCAATTTTTGGGTTGTGTTTCTTTAGCCAAGGCATCCCAAGGATGATTGGATTTGTGGGACTGGATATGATATTAAAGCATACACGAGATTTATGATCACCAAGAGTTACCATGAGTAGTCAGGTTTCCTTGGTAATATCTCGAGATGCTATAGGTCTTCCATCCATGACTTTAGCTGGTGCACGATTAGTCTTTTGGAGTACTAGAATCTGGTATCTATTCACTAAGCAATCACCAATGAAACATGCGTAAGCCTAGAAGTCGAGAAGTCTTTGAGGAAAACGGTCTTTCTTGGCAAGATCATCTAGACTGTGACAAGGAAAGTTTCCATGGATGTGGTTGGGATCAAGAGACCCTTTCTTATATCAAGGTCTGGTTGTATGGTCTCATTCACACCTCGACATCCTCATTTTCCTTCTCGAGGATGGTTGCAAAAACTCTTGAGGTTCTTTCCCTCTTATTTAGGAAATTTAGTCAATGTATCTAGGGTTTCACAATATAGGCGTAGATGATTCTCTCTTCATCTTTGCTTTTCTTATGGGGTCAAGGGCTAGAATCTAGTATTATCTATTTCCATTGGTTCAAGCTTGATTTCTTCTCTGATTGGGACTGGGTTCTATTGGCAAGGGATTAATACTTCTTGATTTTCTTGCTTCCTCTCGAACAGTCTATTATCACATTGGATGGCTTCTTGGATGGCTTCCATGATGATATAATCATTGAGTGTTCTTGCCTCAGGCATAGTGAGCATGAGGTCCTTGATGTTATCTCAAATACCCCATCTAATTTGGCTGATGAAATACTCCTCATGCCAAGTGAGGTCATAGATTAATTGCATAAATTAATATGCATAAGTAGAGGCACGCAGTTACCTTGTCATAGTTTATGAAGTTTCGTTTATACTACTCAACTGGTGTTTGCATCTCCAAATGTGGAAGTAAGCTTGCAAGAAATGCCCCATAGTTATGAAGTACTAGCATATTCTTTTCCAAGATTGAGGTGCACCATGATAAAGCTTGAGCACAAAGAAAAATCCCAATTAATCCCACCTTGGAAGTATCATCTGGATACCTATCCAATTGCATGCAGATACAGAGCTTTACTTGTTGTATGAATCTCCTGAACTTTGAATGACTACCATTGAACTTCTCTAACATGCTAATCTTGGTTTCTCTTGTTGGGGGTTGATAAACATGCAGAATCATTTGATCACTTATTCTGCTATTTTGTAAGTCTCGGATCTGGTATTGCATCTCTTGAAGTGCAGGGCCTAGATGTATAAGATGTTCTATTTGAAGTTGTGCATATTGTTCATTCAAGCCTTTAATTTGTTATTGGAGGTTTTGAAGGGAGGTCACCATTCTTTCAAGGGTCACCTACATGGTGCTCAATAGGGCTAGAAAGTAGTCTTGCCAAACTATTACGCGAGTACTAGATTTTTCTTGAGAGACTAGACTAGATGTGAGATTTGCTTTCAAGATAACCCCACATAGGGGCACAAGTACAATGATAACAAGATACAAAAAATCCCACAATCCGGGACCATAGGTATAGACAATAGGACTCGATAGGATATGAAGGATCTCGGAATCGCGATGAGAGGTATGGATACAAGATATCAGAATTACAAGATCTTCCTTGACAAAGATGAACAAGATACAAGATAGTTCATACTATGAGATTACAAGGTGACAAGAAAAAATGAGTATAGTGGAAGATAAGACAAGGCTAGATACCATGACTAGATAAGAACTAGAATTGGACTCAAAGTTACTTATTTGGAGGTCTCGACTCCTTGAGATCCCAAGACTGGCATTGGCAACACTAAGGAGCTCTATGGCTAGCCCCTCCTTGAGCCCTCCTTTTATAGGTGTTGGAGCATGGGTAAAGATCTTATAGAAATTTTCATGATGACATCATTGATGATGCAAAAAATGATGTGTCGTATCTTCTAGAAGATTCTATGATGAGATGGAAAGGGTGGGTTTGCATGGTTGGCTTGAGGATGTCCTATTAAGGGTGCATTCACATGGGGTGTGGATTCATAAGGCATGAGCAATAAATAATCCGTACAATTGATAATGACATGTTTGTGACATATTATCAAATATGTTTATTCACATATCAATAGCATTTTGTATGGGATCATCTATCAATTCTACATATGTCAACCACCATATTGTACAACTCTTTCGCAACACCCTTTTATAATCTCTACTATATATAGAGGAATACCATTCATGTAGAGCATATATAGTTATAAGCGTAAAATTTTAATTTTCAAAATACATTTTAATGATGCAAAAATATCAACTTCATAATTTTTCAGTACTATTACACACACACACACACACACACACACACACACACACACACACACACACACACACACACATGGCAAGTCATCCACATGTAAAAAAATCCAGTCATCCACATAGATGACTATGATGACCAAACCTGCATCTCCCGTTCTCACATAAATTGAGTGATTAGGATTAGAAACATAAAAGCCAATTTTGACAAGATACTCTCCGATCTTGTCAAACTATGCTCTAGATGCTTACTTCAGTCCATAGAGCACTTTCTTTAACATACACACATACGTGGGATGCTCTAAATCCTCATAACCTATTAGATGTTGCATATACATTTCTTCTTACAATTCATCATGTAGCAAGAAGTAATTGTTTATATCCATTTGCTATAAACTCTAATCTTTGGCTACTGTCAAAGTAATCATACATCTAACACTTGCCATCCTAACAATTTGATTGAATGTCTCTTCATAATCTATACCATATGCTTGAGCATAGTCTTTTGCGACTAGTCTAGACTTATATTTGCTAAGAGAACCATCTGCATTTTGTTGAATTTTGTAGACCCACTTACAACCAATAGCTTTCTTGTCCTTAGGTAATGGTATTCGATCCCAAGTCTTATTGGCCTTTAATGCACCCATCTCCTCATCCATTGTTGCATTCCAATGAGCATGACCAGCAACACCCTAAAGAAAGTGGGCTCAACATTATCAACCATCTTTACCATATAAGCATAATGGTGAGCTACCTAGCCTTCAAAACCAAATCTTTTAACAGGGTATCTAACCTTGCTAGACTTTCATACCATTGGATCACTTAGTGGAACCTTTACATTATCATGTGCTCTTTGTATATCTAGAATTCTAACTAAAGAAATACCAAGCTTATCATCCAAAATCTTTGAACCACTAGAATCTCCATTAAACCCCAAATGGCTAGGAGATGCATCATTACCATATGCCACTTTCTTCTTCCCTTTGTCTCTACTTGTAACACTAGTAGATGCACTTGAATATGTTGGATTGTTCCTTTGTCTCCTAGCTAACTATAGACGTAGTACTAGATTATGTTTCTAGTCCACTTAGGCTCCGTGATTCTTGCTTTTCTTTTTATGCATAACTATCATGATCATCATTAGGATCCAAGGTATCACCACTAGATACATACAAACTGCTCATCTCATAAAAAATAACATCCTTACTTACTCTAAAATTACCTATGACAAGGTTATAACAATGATGCTCTTTTTTCTCTAAGGAGTATCCAATGGAAACATACTTTTTAGCCTTTGGATCAAGCTTCTTTTGCAACTCATTTGGCACATGAACATATGAACTACAATTAAACACTTTCAATTATGATATATCGGGCTTCTTACTTGTAAAGCATTCTTCAAGGGTTATTCCATGAACTGCAACTGTGGAAGTTCTATTCATAATACATATAGTAGTATGAACATCTTTAAACAAAAAATGTTTTGCCAAATTCTTTTCAGCCACCATCAATACCCATGCAACTTCTGCAATATGCCTACATTTCTACAACCCCATTTTGCTATGGGATATACCTGCAAATAAATTATCTCTTTATCCTATGAGACCTTAAGAATCACTAAAGTCATTAGAGAGTTACTCGCCCCCTCCATTTGACCTCCATTACTTAACTTTCAATCCTATTTTTGTTTCAATAGTAGGCTTGGAAGTTTTGAAGTCCTCAAACACATTACTCTTCTCCTTCATGAAATATATCCACAGGTTTCTTGATCAATTATTAATAAATAGGATAAAATATATTTACAGTAAGAGATATGTTTTGTGTAGGCCCCAAAAAAACTATATGCACAATATCAAGTATATATCTACTCACATCTCTATCATGTGAAAAAGGTTGTCTTGCGTACTTACCAAACTGATATGCTTTACACACTTTATGAAATTCTATAATAAGCATGAAACCTTGTAACCAACCCTTTAAACCCTTTATATTATATTAATCCTAGCCTTTATGCATTTGCATGTCCAATATGTTTGTGCCATATTTCAATGTTTGCAACCACTCCTTTGTCTTTATCATACATATAGTAGCATTCATAACAAGAATTTCAGGTTCTAAAGTGAACATGCAACCAACTCTACTTCCTTTTGTGACCAACTAGCACTTATAATTAAAGTCTTCTATAAAATAAGCTTTGTATTAGATTGAACTTATGCCTGAATCAATATACCATATATCATCATGTGTCCCCTTTCTTGTAACATCCGTCATATGTAAACAGTTGCTCATTTTTTTCCATTGCATCTTAAGATGATACATAGTTTCCTTACTTCAATTTATCACTGTGGATATCATCTTTCTTAGCATAACATTAGGCTACAATATAATGTGTTCAGTCACAATAATGACAAACAATATCAGAATTGCTTGAACCTTTATTTTTCCATCCACTTCTTCCTCTAGAGTTTCTCCTACTTCTAAAGTTTCCATGACCCCCTAAAATTTTTATTTCATCAAACTCTTGATTTAACTTGTTTTGCTGGTTAACACCAACACATCCTATACCATGGTCTCTTGAAGAGGATCTAACACATCCCCTTCCTAAAATGGAGTATAATGATTGGACTCATTCACCACTTCTTTTAGATTATTCAACCTGGATATTGATCTCTTTAGTGAATATGAGAGAGATAGCTCATCAAAAATTGGAAATGGCTTTCGTACATACACAGAAGTGACAAATTATTTTTAGGCCTTCTCATTATTAAGGCTACCCAAATCATCATCATTAGGCATCATATCAATAGTTTCTAAGGTATCTACAATGTATCTCACTTTCAAAACATACTCGTTTACATACATATCTTCCCTTTTTTCAAAGTATTCAATTGCTTGAGTTGAATCTTCTGTACCTTTGTATTTATTGAAAACATGTTCTAAAGAATTATCCAAGCTACATCTGAAGTTTCTTCATTTTTGATGTGTCCCAGTATAGAATTATGAATTATTATAAATAGAAAACACATTATCTTTTTGTCTTTTTCATTTCATTCTTTCCATGGCTTTCATTATTGTATAGTTGCAAGGTCACTCAGCTCTGTCTCCTTTTCTTCACGTGAAACAAACTCGAAGAAGTCTTCCAATAAGGAAGTTCGTCACACAAAACTTTCGTGATAGGTAGTTGTTCTTGTCTAGCTTTGTAATGATGGGGTTTCTGGTGTTGTTTGCTATTATCACAAAGTTGATACAAAAGATTAAGCAAGTCTTCTGCAACCTTTTACAACAAGTGTACAACAATATACTAAGCATCCTTTTTAACTGAGTACTCAATAGTATATGTAATCTATAATGTATTTGCAGATAAAACTTCTATTTTCTTAGTGGAAAACACCTCAAAACTTACAGACTCGAAATCTATAACATGTATATCCACTTTCAATTGACACAATTGAAATTGCAATGTACTCCAAAACTGATGTTTCCAACTTTACGAGTGTAAAATGGGACCCAAAACGGCCTCAGATAGCCAAAAATATAGTAAGAAACCCACAAAGAGTATATGTGTAGAATGTACAATGTTTTGATTTTACACCAAATCTCAGAATCATCTAAGTTTTTTACTCTACCTTGGCTTTGGTGCCTCCACATGAACTATCCATGAGTAAGAGTGGAAGAATGAGAGATCTTCTTATGTGTTGCTTGCCTGCTTGAATCCTTGCTTCTTCTCCTTCACTTCAGCTTTCAAAACTAGCATCTCTCAGTGGTGCCACTTTGGTACCATGTAATGAATTGTATGGTGGCGAGACTTGCTTGAGCTGTTATGCTAAACACACACCATACACATAAGAGGAAGCTCACTTAAGAACACAAGAAGAGAGATGGATATCATCTTTTTTCTTTTTCTTTTTTCACACAAAGCAATGCATGTAAAGTATAGATAAGATACAATATAAAGGAAAGTTCTTCTTTTTCTTGTTTTCTTCTTTTTCTCTTCTTTTTCTCTCCTTTTTCTTCTTTCATTATTCCTATTCTTATTCTCCTTCTCCTTCTCCTTTTCCTCGTCCTTCTCCTTCTCTCCTTCTTCTTCTTTTCGCTCCTTCTTTTTCTTTTAGTTCTTTCTCTCTTCTTAACCACTAATTAGACTTCTAGAAAATACAACGATTTCTTGAATCCAATGACAACCATGAATAAATCCAAAACCATTCCAACTTTTTTAAATTGTAAAATAAAAAGATAAAATCAAACAAACAAAGTAAAGTAGATGATTCTTACTAACAAAAAATTGCAATCTTCCTACCAATAAAATTTACTCCCTTCATTAATGAATTCAAATCCTAATTAAATATTTGCATTTCATAGTGGGCGTTTTTGCATCTCTCCTATTTCAAATGTGTAATACACAATGACTTCATGGTCGATGTGTCCTTGGTCTCAACAACAACACAACCAAAATGTTGTGCTACATGAGCTCAACTTATTGGCATGTTCGCAACACTCTTATTCCTTCAAGAGCTTTGATGCATGAGAATCAATGACTATCTCTCACATAGTCTCTTGCACACAAATGCAACCATTTGTTTATAATGAGTGGCATGGCCGTTGTCGAAGGGTTTTGAAAGCAATTTCGCAACTTCAGAAGTCCTTCATAAATTTCAGAATAGAAGATCCATCAAGCAAGTAAGCAAGATGAGAAAATGATGCCAAGTCTCTGTTTAATTTCTGTTAATAACAAAACAAGGTTCAAGATGAAGAAACAGAGCGACCTCTCCGAATCCAGGAAGGAAAATAGAAAATCCATTAACTATTCATCTTCCATCATTGTTCTAGCCTTTGCAACTTTCCCTCGATAAGATCGGGACTTGTGGGTGATGGTAAGGAATCAAGAATATGTTGTCCTCTGCCAACCAGCACAACCAGAGAGCTAGATTAGCTTGTAGTGGCAACCTCCACAACACGTTCTCCACTCTCTAAAGTCCCTTGCAGAATGTACAAAAACCTTCTACAACAGTAATAGCATGATCTAAATATATTTTATGCTCTGAAGACAACTGGGCACATTCCTGTTTCGTACCATAAAGAATCTTGGATGCATCATCCTTATCTGTCATCTCACTTGCCACAGTACCACAGAAATGCTCCTGTGACATTTCTACAGTTTCACTTGAATTCTCTTGTCAGTTTTGAAAACATGTATCAACTGCATCAACTGATGACTAATAATGGGCTACTTTTGGACCAAGTTGCAAACATTTGCTTTGGTCATATTGTCGAAAGAGGGCAGCAAAGGTGGAAACACGCTCTTGATCACTGCGGATTGACTATAGAGCACCTCCAATGGAATCTTCGCATCGTCATGCGCCAGACTGTGTAAAGCTCCTACCATGATATGACAGGATATGGCTATGACTCTCACAGTTACGGAGGTCTTCCCGTAATTGATCCTCCTCTAGTTCTCTGCCGCGTATGTCTGCCACGGCGCAGACGCTGGCAACAGGCAGTCGGAAGCTGCAATCAAGTCCATAAGCCAGTCATGGCAGGTCTTCTACATCACAAAACGGGGCACTGACCATATGGAAGATGGCAAGACTACTGCGCCAGCTTCCGCTTCCTCCCTCCTGGAGATAGGCCTCCCTTCTCAATTTCACTCCCCAGTTGTTATGCCGAGGTGCATGGCAAATCAAGCCGATCTCCTTAATACGGTTGTGTCATCCGAATTGCAGGAGTTTTTTCAAAGCCAATCGTCCTCGCCGCTTCGTTGAATCCTCTGTCCCATCCAAGACTTCTGACATGAGTATTAAAACCACGGGAGGCACAAGAGAGAAGAAATCAGAGCCCATTCAAGTGCCTGCGCAGAAGCGCATTTCTACAAACGATTGGCCTTTAAGTGTCTCTTCAATCCTGGAATTAAGGCATCGTGACACGCGTTCCCAGGGTGCAAGCCACCATACTTGTGCGTCCTGTGCCTGCCTCTAAATCCACAATACGCTGGTCATGACGACATACACAGCTAGGGCTAGCATTCCAGAGCAATCCCCTCACCCAGTGCCTGTAAGGGATCAGAAAACAGAACCATCCACGACATCCTCCTCCCCGTTCCCCAAAAGGGGCTCCTTTTTTCCTTCTCCTTTCGAATCTGCTTTTTCCCCCCTTGTCCGATTTTAAAAAAAAGCTCCTTTCTTTTTCTTTCTCGTAGCTCCCAGAGTGCCCGTTTCTCCCAGATTAACTTTTCTGCCCCTCCAGTAAAGCAGCTCCTGAAAATAGCCATCTAAATTTGTTCCTTTCATGATAGCCTCCTTGGCACAACCATATCTTTGTCGTTTCCTTTGATGAAGACCTCAATCAAGTTTCTGTCAACTATAAGTTTGTTCAGAGTAAGTGTTCCTACAAGCCTTCAAGCAAAGAGCAAATGTTGTAGCATCTGTAGATACACCTTCCACCTGCCTCTGTTTCAAACAATTCAGCACTTTCTCACCAAGTCCTTGTTCAACATAGCCTGGTAATAGAGCGGTCCAGGAGACTGCATTTTGAACTAGCAACCTATCAAATGTGTGCTGCACTTCTGAAAGTGAGAAGCTTTTCGCATACACATCCACAAGTGTGCTTCCTACATGAATGTCATTTTCTAAACCTCTCATGACAATTTCAGAATGCATACCTTGTCATGTTCCTATGGTTGCACAAGCTTTCAAGCAGATAACATATGTAATAGAATTGGCATGCACCCCTTGATGTTGCATCTCCTCATAGCATCGCATAGCCATATCACCTTCACGATTATGAACATAGGCATCTAGCATTATTGTCCACGATATAACATCATGGACAGTCAATTTCTCAAATGCTTCTCGTCCTTCCTTGATAAAGCCACATTTTCCATACATGTCCACGAGCATGTCACCAACAACAGGGTCTCTTTCTAGGCCCCTTAGGATGATCTCAGCATGTATCTCTAGGCCCATTGGGAATGTTCCTATACTGCCACAGGCTTTCAAACAAATCCTTGGTCACAATCAAAGTGGTCCATGAGATTGCATCTCGAGTTACCAGTCTACCAAAACTCCTTGTTCTTCTCCGTCTTCAACAAAGAATAAAAGAGCAAACATAACAACTAAGTATGTACAAAGTATCAAATCACACACACAACTTTTGGGTGGTTTTCACACCTCGAATGCGTAGCAATACGACATCCACCCCCTCTAATCGTGCGCATCCTCCGGACGGGCCAATTACCCATGATCATTATCATCAAGATCCACAAACAGATCAATCTCTTCATTATGCATTTCCGGTAGTCAACAAGATTATCTGTCATATCATCTGTTTCTTCCATTGGAGTTTCTTCTCGTTGCTCTTCTCTTGAAAATTCTTCCAATGCATATTCCTCATCATCTCTTTTCTTGAAAATCTTGATTCTTTTTCCAGCAATAGGCACTCTAAGCACTGTCCCATCCAATTCAGTCAGCTCATATGTTGCATTATCAAAGACATGTCTGACTATGTACGGCCCAAACCATCTTTTCACCATCTTCCGAAGTACAGTATGCTGATTTTCAAGGCTGCTGTCAAAGACCGATACCCAATCTCCCTCTTCTATTGCTCTTGGCCGCAAGCGATGCCTGCTGCCAAACCTGTCCTTATTTCTTAGTCTAGCAACCTTCAACCTGTCAATAGCTAGCTGAATATCCTCAAGTCTCCTCTCCAACTGTCGAATCCGAAGAGCTAAGAGCTCCTCTCTTGTCAAATCCTCCTGCCAAGGTAAAACTGACCAAGTCAAAGCACAAGTCTCAGTCGGCATAACCGGTTTCTGACCATACATCAACTCTGCAGGCATATATCCTGTGAGTTGTACGATCAGCCCATAAAGCAAATGGTAGAAGTCTTGGCCATTCTCCAATCCGTCCTCTACATGCTTTGGCTAAAGCTTTCACTATCGGCGGATGTCCTCTTTCACTCTTCCCATTTCCCTCTGGATTATATGCTGTAGTTAGAGCCAACTTGATTCCTAGCTGAGAGAAAAACTCCCTAGCTTCATCTGCATCCAATTCACCACGATCCGCAGTGATCTTACCCACACAACCATACCTGCAGAAAATTTCCTCCAATAAGAACTTACACACTGCACTAGTGGTCTTCGTTCTCAAAGATCTGCCCTCAACATGATTGGTAAGATCCTCTCTAGCCAAAACAATGTACCTCATCTGCCATAGACCCATAGGCATGGTAACCAAATCAACTACCCACTTATAATGAATGCATAGCAGATAGGTCGGATGAAGCTCATCTCGATGACGCACTACTGAATACATATGGCAGTCTCTGCAAGTCTCAACAAAGTGAGAAACATCTCTATACATGCCTTTCCACCAATATTTCTCCTTGATTTTCTCATAAGTAGCCCACACTCCTCTATGACCAGCCCAAGGACTCTCATGAAACTCCCTCATCACTTTAACTGTGTCTCTCTATCGTAGACAACCCGCAAAGGTAATCCGCCTCTTTTCTTCGGATGCTTCCAAAGAAATCCGTCCTTGAGAAAATAACCATAGGCTTTCCTTCTGATCTTCTTGAACTCTTCATCTGTCCATTCATCTCTTTTGCTTAGTGTACTAAGGTACCTGCCAATCTGCAACCAATCTCCAACATAGAGTTCTTCTATGAAAGCCACAATATCATAGACATGACAAACATGATCAACCATAGTGGCTGAAATTTCTGCATCATCCTCTTCTACAAGTAGAGTCTCCTCATCATCATATCTGGCTCTAGACAACATATCTGCCACTGGATTATCCTTCCCTGGTATGTGTTTAAATTCCGGATTTAATGACTTGATGTATGCAATCCATCTCAACATAGCTATATCCGGAGTAGAGCAACTCGTGATCATACCAATCAATGGCAAGCAATCTGTCTCTACCACAACTGAAGCTCCAATAAAGTACTCCTTGTCACATTTGAGAGCCGTGACAATCCCAATAGCTCCCTCTTGATTTGCGGATATCTCCTCTGTCTCTCGTTTAGGACTTTCGCCCCAAACCGAATAGCATACCTATTTCCATCTGCATCATCTTGACCCACAGCCCAACCTATGCCAATTGGACTAGTGTCAACTGTCAATACAATAGGCCTTTCACAATTATAATCCGCTTTCCTGAGAGTAGGAGCATTCTGCAATAACTTCTTCAATTTCTGCATGGCTTTAGTGTGGCTCTCATCCCAATAGAATTTATGCCCCTTTCGAAGCAGCTGATACAAACAATCTGCTATGTGTGCAAAGTGAGGTATCCAAATCATATAAAACACAGAAGCACCAATGAATCTCCGTACCTCTGAAGTGGTAGAACAATACTCCGCAATCTTGCCTATAGCATTCACCTTATCAGGTGAGGGTTTCCTGCCATAATATCCACACATATGCCCAACAATGACAACCTCATTCACACCAAAAACAGATTTTTGCCCTGAAAGTGTCAAGTTCACTTCTTCTAACCTAGCCAAAATCTTCTCACATACTGAAATATGATCAGCCACAAAGTATCTGCATCCCTGCTCATTTAGGCTCTCATTCTTCTCTTCTTCTGCACACCCCTTAATGGGCACATCATCCAAGAAAGGCATAGTAAGCTATGGTATATAATCACGAAGAACCTTATGCATGGCATTCATCATATGCGCAACAGAATTAGTGGCACCTCGAGGCAAGGTACACATCCTGACAAGCCCAATAGGAGTTCTCATGGTGGTTATGTCCCTGCTTTCCAAAGCCAGCTGAAACTGATCATATCCTGAATACAAATCACCCAAAGAATAGATGGCACGTCCAGCAAATGCCTCTGCAAACTCATCCACAACTGGACCTATACCAACATTCCTGATAGTAACTCTGTTCACTGGCTGCATGTCCTGAATAAATCGGAGAGTACCATTCTTCTTTGGAACTGTAAACCACCTGTTTGAGTATGGTGCAGATGAAGGCTCAAGGATTCCCATCTTGATTTTCTCATTCAATAAATCAATTAGCTTTGGCAAGTGTGCTTTAGGCACTGGAATAGGTCGGAGATTCCATGGAATATGAGGAATAGTAAAAATGACCATAGGAGCAACAATATCAGGATTCACACATCCAATCTCATGCGGAAAAAAAGCAAATCCCCTTCCATGACGCTCAAGCATCTCCTAAAAGCATTGCTTCTCTATGGGAAACAAGAAATCACCATTTCCAATTTTCAATTCAGCAAGAGTCTCTACTGAAAATGTATGACCAATATGCTCCGGATTCCTCAAAATTTGCTGTTTAGCAGCCCTCTCTATTTGCTGATCACTGTTAGGTGGAAGCGGTACAGCAACCGGCTTCACCTTCTTATCCACAGTTTTGTATTTCGTGTCAACCCTGGCTTCATTATGCTCTTCTGCATTACATAAATCTTGCTGTAAATCAGCAATTCTGCACTTCAATGGCTAAATATTCTCAGCCCTCTACTCTATGGACTGCATAGAAACAGCCCCAAACTCTGAATGCTGAAATATTTCAGCAGTAAACTCTGTTGGCTGAAAGTTTTCAGCCCTCTGTCTCTCTGAAAGCTGATCATAACCAGTTAGAAACTCTGTTTGCTGAATTTCTTCAGCACTCAACACTCTTTGCTGAGTTACCTCAGCCTTTGACTCAATCTGTGACATAAAATCTGCAATTTCATGAAACATGTCCAGGGACTGCACTAATACATTACTGTGACAATTCAGCATATCAGTTTTCAGCATATCTCCCATCTCTGTCATCGTATCTGCACAAATCACACTGTCATACATCCCATCTATGTGCTCACCATCCTCCAAAATTCCTGCATTTTTCAAAATTTTCTCCTTCCTGCATATATACTGCCTGGCAGCTCTAGGCAACCTAGAAGTCTTCTGATAACTCATCGAACTATTTGCTGAAATCCCAACAAAACCGGAGGAGAAAACACCGCTGCCAGGAGGTGAGAACTCCAATCTCCTCTCCTCTGTACCACCGTCGTCTCGCGAAACGGCGGTACCTAATGAAAACCCGAATCCCTCACAGTGGGCAAAGGTGCATCTCTGAGAGTATCCCTATTTCTAACATGGTTCACACATATAGTCATAAACTGAACTGCTCTCATACCATCTTTACTGCGAATCCGTGCATAAGCAGATCCATCATCCATGACCTTTGTTTCCATGCGCATCTCTGTGATGAATGGCTGACCAAGAATTATGGGATAAGAGCATGAATCCTGCACAAAGAAATGAAAATCCTCCTCTACATCACCAATAGAAACCCTGACACTAGGACAGGCAGCATATAAATCACTTGCAGTGTTATAGGCGGCTCTCATACGCCACCCATGCTCTACATCCATAGGCCATCTGTTACTCTCATAAACTCCACGAACTATGAGATTAATCTCTGAACCATGATCAACCAATGCAACATAAGGCACCTATTTCTCTCCAATCTTTACCATCGTCTCTGTAGTTGCCCTAGCCCAATGGCTCCGCGAAAAGTGACTACGCGGTATCATGACAGGCTCATCAATTTCAGCATAATGCATAGGCTGAACCCTCTTCTCTACCTGCAGAAAAACAGAAGCATTATCAACCATAACCTCATCCTCATCCTCATCCAACTCCCCAATCAAAACTCCCTGTGTATCCGTGGTAGACAATCCATGTCTTTTCCTCTTCAGGACCTCCTAAAACTGATCCTGAAACTCTCTTTTTGAGATGCCCAAAATCTCAGAAATAGTGAAAGTCACCTCACTGCCAAGTATCTTATCATTAAAGATTTTCTTCATATCTGTAGATGTCTCAATATCGGACATCAATCTGAACCCTGGCTGCTTTCTCTCTCTAGGCTCTTGCCTCTTTTCTCTCTTTTGAGCATCTTCCATCTATCGATCTGGCCCTGGTCTTGAAGACGGTCCTGCAGTAGGTGGAGTAACAAACTCACCCCCTCTAGTCTTCTTAGCTGCACTTGGATTTTCTTCATCCCTCTTACACTTCTCCTCAACAAGTACATCTGCACCATGAGATTTAGCCAAATAAGCATAAATAGAGTACCTGTCAACAGGCGAGTCCCAACCTGTCTCTGATCTGATACTAGAGCCTGCACTAGTCAAAACAATTTGTTGAATTTTCCCCTTGTTTGCAGTCTCCATAGCATATGTCCATAGCGCTGACTGAGTCTTTGAACCGTTCTCAATCTGGACTCCATATGGAGAAGCATCACCTCTAGCTGTCACATAAGAAGTACGCGCAGCCATGTCATCCACTAACTTCTTCATTCCACCTTTACCAAAGTTGGTAGCAAGTGGAGCTCCTGTCTCAGTCAACCAAATCTTACCATCTTGCCCCCAATATACCAAATTCTTCCTCCTTGCATCCTGAAAAGACTCACAATCCCTGCAATGCTGATGGTCCGTACTATCGCACCAAATACATCTCCGATCTCTCCTAGGTGCACTAGGAGCACTCCTAGGTGCAGTAGGAGCACTAGAAGAAGTAGTAGGCGCAGTCGAAGCAAACTGCTCCTTCAACTTTCCCACCAACTCCGCTTTGGCGTACTCCAGTGTCAAATCTATGATGCCTTTGATTATGTCATCAAGAGAGGTAGGCACTGATGGAGCGGATGGTTTTGGAGCAGAAGGTGTAGGCATCGGTCGTGGAACAGGAGGAATAGGTGGAGTGGAAACAGTAGGCACTGGCATAAGCCAAGAAACTGGCTGAGGAGGAGAAGAAATAATAGGGATAGAAGTAGGCATAGGAGCAGATGATGGTGTAGGTGTCATGGAACCATTTTGTAGGTGAGTCTTCCATATCCTCCTCTTGGTCAAAGTCGAGACTGCATCCTGAGCATCCTGCCAATCAGTTTTAAGACCCATAGGCTTCGTGCGATCTTCAAGAAGCTCACCCAATTCTTCTTGAAGAGAAGGATCTGCAGCTTGCAAGAAAAGCTCAACTTTTTCAACATCCAATGCTCTTTGTTCAATGGCATCAAGCTGACTATACCTCTCCTCAAATTCTAGAATCAATTCTGAAGCAGCTAGACCTTTGTTTGGCATGTAGACCCACTCTTGGAATGACCGCCGAGTAGCCATACCAAAGTCCTCAAGGAAGTATTCTTCTTTCAAGGCCTTCTTAAAATCTTGCCAATGTGTATTTTGAATAAAAAGTGCACCCCTTGATGTTGCATCTCCTCATAGCATCGCATAGCCATATCACCTTCACGATTATGAACATAGGCATCTTGCATTATTGTCCACGATATAACATCATGGACAGCCAATTTCTCAAATGCTTCTCGTCCTTCCTTGATAAAGCCACATTTTCCATACATGTCCACGAGCATGTCACCAACAACAGGGTCTCTTTCTAGGCCCCTTAGGATGATCTCAGCATGTATCTCTAGGCCCATTGGGAATGTTCCTATACTGCCACAGGCTTTCAAACAAATCCTTGGTCACAATCAAAGTGGTCCATGAGATTGCATCTCGAGTTACCAGTCTACCAAAACTCCTTGTTCTTCTCCGTCTTCAGCATAGAATAAAAGAGCAAACATAACAACTAAGTATGTACAAAGTATCAAATCACACACACAACTTTTGGGTGGTTTTCACACCTCGAATGCGCAACAATACGACACCATCCTTCAATCCCATGAAGGATACACTTTGCACACTCCATGATCCAAATGAGTGTCCATTCGACTCTCAACCCTCTATGACCTCGACATGTGAAAGAGAAGCATGGGGATACAAGAGAGTGCTAAGAGAGATGACAAGAAGAGCTTCACCCTCTTAGTCCCTCGCCCCCGTTCTCTCACTCTCTTGCTCTCAATCTCTCACTCTCACCCTCACTCTCTCATGGTAAAAGTAAGAAAGCAAGTTCACAAAGTTTTCATACACATGAATACCTTGCTCTATTCATTCTCACCCTTTTAATACATAAATTTTAGAGTTAGGTTTTTTCCATCTCTCTTGGGCATCCAATTCACTTTTGGGCCACAAGATTGGTCATCTCTTATTGCATGATTTTCCTATGGTGCGAGCGAACTAGAACTTTTGCCATTTTTCCACGGAGCCTATGCTATCATTAGAAGTTGCATGGAATCACGCCAAGCTTGTGGATTCACATAATAAATCAATACAATTGTTTCAACCTTTTGGCAATTCAATTATGCAAGTGCTTCATACACATTATGTTGTGGCTAATAATCCAAAAAATTAGGCTCCTTCCTTATGCTTGTTTGCTAGCACATTGCATACTACTCACTTTTTACAACTAATACTATTTTGAGAGAGAGAGAGAGAGAGATGTGTTGATAGGTGAGAGTACCAATACTCAATGGTTCTGATAATGCATGCTTTGATTTTATTGGGCCGCTTTGATTGTACATTGCTTTTACATTCATATTGACTTGTTTTTTCAAGAATTTTTTTCATGTCTTGATGATAAATTTAAGGGTAGATATATGTTACATTTGGCTAGCTTCCTTTCAAGGAATGTCTAACAAGTTAGTACAAAATATATAAAGCATGATTGGGTCTATGAGAAGTAGTCTTATAGAAAATACTTTTGTTGGCATGACATTTTAGGTTCATTATAGTAAGTATCTATGAAAAAATATATCTAACCATAAGTGTTTTTTGCACATAGCTAGAGAGAGAGAGAGAGAGAGAGAGAGAGAGAGTTTGTACATGTGTATGTATTTGTTTGTGAATTCAAGTGATATTAAGAGAGTGTTTTAAAATCTATTGCTTAGTAGTTACAAAGCCTTTTTAATCTCATGCATGTGTGTATGTGTTTATACAACTATTTGTACACATAAATAAACTCTTAGCTATGACATCCACCATGAAACTACAAAACCTTTGAGATTTTTCAAAAAATATTTTGTAAATATATGTGCCCACACATATGTGGATTGAGATATGCAAAATTAATGGTATTGGTAATTCCCTCACCTCCTAACCCTCATTTCACCCTCCTAAAGTTTAGCATACCTTTCATAGACTCAAAACTTACATCTAAAATGAGTTCTAAGTTGCTCATAAAGACAATATTCATGCATGCAACTTGAAACAAATCCAACTTTCAACATTTGATAACCTTAAAGCGCGTACACACACACGCACACACACACACACACACACACACACATCCAAGTTTGAACATTTGATAACTTTAAATTACATATGATTTGCACACACAAACATCCTCACACACACACACACATCCAATTTTGAACATTTGATAACCTTAAAGCACATATCATTCACGCACACACATTGTTTAAAAGAATATATCTTATAGAGGATATTAATTATAGAATTGTGTCATATATAATATATGTTTTTTCTTTTACAAAATAAAAAATCTAAATTATTTCAAAAAAAAATCAATTGATATCTTAAGTATTTATTGTTACTTTTTTTTATTACTTCATTCTCTAATCTTTAAGGCATTTTATCATCATCCATAATATTACCATCGAATATATTTTTAGCCTTTAGATATTATTTCAAGTAAAAGACCATCTTATATAAATAGTAATGATAATTCTAACAAACAAGAATTCATCCAATCACAAACCTTGAAATAAACATTGTAATCACAATCAACAAGAGGAGATACATTAGATTTGTAGTCAAGTGAGAAAAAAATTATAGATGGAACATTCACTTGATTCATTGTGCTTAAACAAAAGGTACTAGATGGTGAATGACCGAGTTTATTTCATCATTGAAGGTTGTGAGAATACACCTTGCAATGGTAACTTGTTTGGTCAAAATAAAGAAAATGTGGAAATTTATATGCTTAAGAGTGCAAAAATATTAGCCATGTTGACCAATACCTAAATGAAAAGAAATGAAGGTCAAGTAAAAGAAAAGACTTTAGAAAAGCAAGGTGAAATTAAAGATGGAAGGGGCTGCATAGAGATGGGGGGGGGGGGGGGGCTAATTTAGGGACTAGAAGCTACCATCAAAGATCAGGGGAGAAGAAGCTCATCTAATCAGTGGGAAGGAGAAGGCCATCTAGTCTGTGGGGAATCAACTTGAATAATCGACTCCCTATTATTCATGGCGGATGTGGTGATCATGAAGTAAAGGATCCTCAAGAATTTCATGAGGATTAATTACTTCAACATCGAATTGTCACTAGACTAGTCTAAAACAACTATAGTTTAGAGATATGGGGGGAATAGGAGCATGAAGTCTCGAAGGGTGACTGCATGGTTATTAGAGCAACATTGCAAAAGAGCTGCAACTACTTTCAGCTTGAGAAAGTATAAAGCTATGAAGGAAATGGAGAGGAAGCACCCTAAATGTTGAGAAGCATTCTAGGAAGAAATATGGAGTTGAGTTAACTCACTGTTTTGGCAAGAAGATGACGTAATGGAGTTATGTTTATAGCTCCATGTTTCGAGGAGAATAGGCTGATGTATGAATTACCATCTTTAAAGAGCTAGATGATACACTCATTTACAAAAGAGCCTGCTAGAATTGTCATCATGGAGCTAAAGCATGAGAACTTGCACTCTATTATAGAGGGAAGATAACCTTCATGCTAATGAAGAGCTAGGAGTATAGTTGCTAGAGCTGAAGCGAATTTTAGAATTGAGCTAGGGTGCGTCATCTATAAAGTCAACTACGTATAACCACTCTCAATACAAAGTTTACTATACTAACCAACCATCAATCAACTAGTCAATATATATATTAGTTTGTAGATAGTTGTCATATTGATTGGCACGAGATTAATAGAATAGTTACGACATTATATGAGATGTGTGACCACGGGTAATAAAAAAGCAATTAAAAATCTTTTCTTTAATCAAAGCTCGCTCGCGGGCTCTCTCTCTCTCTCTCATATCACGGGAGATGCCTATAAAACGGCCGGAGCCTGCACGCTCCGAAACAATATACCGCGTCTCTCTCTCTCTCTCTCTCTCTCTCTCTCTCCCTGCGTGCGCGCGCGTACACCGGCGAAGATGGCAGCCAAGATTACTTTTGGCCGTGGCTGTGTACTGCTTGTAGTGGTAGCAGTTGCCGCGAGTATGGCGTGTGTGGCTGAGGCGAGCTGCCGGGTGGAGAACAAGTCAGGGCTGCCGGTGGTGCTGCTGCCGGTAGGGGTGGAGGTGAGCATCGAGGTGGCGGTGGGGGCTTCGGTGGAGGTGCCACCAGCCCAGCAGAAATGCTACCTCAAGAACCCCTCCTCCGGCCACCAGGTCGGCCCCCTCGACCTCCTGGACGGCACGATCGTCGCCATCATTGACGGCACCGTCAGCGGCACCGTCAGCGCCCACGTCGCTGCCTTTATCCATGGCGTCTTCACCCTCGGCGCCAGCCTTGCCACCAACGTCTAACTCAGTAGGTAGCAAGAATTATTAGCGCCATAAATTACAAGCCGTATTATGTATTACTAATAAGCGAGCGAAAGAGGCTGCTCCACTCCATGCAGGGCTTGCTTCTCATATCATTTTGTGTTTTTCAAGAATGGTCTCTTTCAATCAATCAATCTTAACAAGCTTCATCAATAAGATTTTACCTTAACAAGCTTCATCATTTTGTGTTTTTCAAGAATGGGTACCCTCCCACCTTTGTTCAAACTTGTAGATTGTTGTAACATCACATAGCCACTTTGATGACCAAGTTCTATAACCTAGAAAGGACATAATCTTAACAAGCTTCATCAATAAGATTTTACCTTAGCAATGTTTTTGTACTTTTCTAGTTAAAGAATGAAAAATAGTAAAATATTTGATTCTTGAGTGATGTATAAGAACATGGAGATGAATGAGCATATCAATACACTACAACAAAAAAGCTCCATAGACGCGCTTGTAGACGCAATATTTGAACTGTGTTAAAAAATGTCGGGTGCGTTTATTACCGCGTCTAAAATTTTGCGTCTAAAAGGGCACTTATAGTGAAACTTACACGCCCATATAGATGCGCCTATTGATGCGCTCTATAAATATATATTCATATTTATAAAAAATTAGATATATTCATATTATACGTCTATACACGTGTGTAACTACGCGTCTAAAAAAGCGTTTACTCTGCAAGTTTTTGACGAGAATAGACACGCATTTTTCCTGCAATTTAGACTCGCTGATAGACGTGCAAAACAGAGGTATGAAAAAAAAACCAAAGAGCATGTGGCTTGCTCTCTGTTTCTTTTTCCCCCCATCAACATCAAATTGTATGCTTAGGGAAAACAGAGAAAGATTATTTCTAATATTTTTGTACTGAAAACAAAAAAATGTATGTAGAACATGAAATTTCATATATATAGATGAAACGTTTTTACATGATGAGTTCTAGTGCTTGTGACCTCAAGCATGGTCATGGTCGCAAGCACTAGCTGAAAGTAATACATATAAAAAATGAAAACTACAAGCCAAGGGGAGACATACATGCATGGGGCTCCTCTACGTCTCCTCAGAAGAGGCATCATCAGGCTAACACCACCGCTGTCTGTGCCGCTACCGCTGCCGCCACTGCTACTGCTAGTCCCCCCTTCGCTATCCTCAACTGCATCAGGGTTCGCCTACAGAAAGGATTAAGGTATATAAATACCATTACAAACAATAAACTAGAGTTACCTATACTTTTCATGTAAAAAATAAAACATACCTCTTTTGGTTGTAGAATCCTCATGGCACGATTATATTGCTCCTTCGTGATGAGTCCCTCCTCATAAAAATGCTACCAAGTGGGCGCCCGGTGTCGAAGGGTTTTCGAAAGCAAAGTCGCAACCACAGAGGTTCTTGAGAAATTTCAAGACAAAAGATCAATCGAAGCAAATAATCAAGACAAACATGATGCTAAGTAACATTTGTATTACTGCCAAGTTATCTCTGAGCATAGAAAAACATCATAACAAACCACATGTGATCTATGCAATTGACCCATGCCATGTATACAAGCTCTTATTAGAGTCCAAGATTATGAGAAGCAAGATTTCAAATGCAGGGTGGAACAGATTTGTCATCTATATGTGATTGCAACAGTTGACAAATCTGTTCCACCCTCTCATGAGCAGTATGAAAACTGAGAATAGCTCTTCAAATCATGACTATTTCCCTCAATACACCAATTGATTGTTGCAATTCATTTGATGGTTTGTAGATGTCACTCACTATTGTATCATTGCGAAATTTGATGCCTTCTGAGACAAGACTTGCACAGACTGCTGCTAATTGAGCAGGACTGAGGTCAAACAATGTTAGAAAAAGCTAGAGCTAACCATAACTCATTAACTCTCCAGAAAGCAGCTGTAATTTATCAGAAGCAACGTTCTCATCTTCCTCCTCATCCAGCCAGTATGTTTCCAAGAGCTTCAATGCCTTCTCATAAATGTCAGAATTGTCATGGGTCTGTAAAGTCTCAATCTTTTCAACGCCTTCTACTTCATCAATATACTGAGCATACAAATCGATGCCACCTGTATTACCAAGGTCCTTCTCGGCTTCCCCAACCCTCAATATGTTTTCTAATCCTTCCAAACACACCGTCACAATTCGAGGATCCGAACAGGTCAATAGATCACACAATGGCTTGATGCAACCTTGGCTTATAAGGTACTTTATCTGTTCGTGTGTACCGCCCGATGTAGCATTTGATATAGCCCAAGCTGCCTCTTTTTTAATCTCAAATTCTGCTATACCAAGGAATGATACAAGAGAAGGGATGATGTTTGCATCAATAACGGCCTGAATTTGCTCTTTGTTCCCAGAAGTTATATTTGATATGGTCCAACATGCTTCCTTTTTTATGCCTCTTTTGTGGTTGTAAGTGAGCAAATTTAGAAGGCAGGGAAGTACATTGTGGTTGAGAAGATACTGTGTCTGTGCATCATCCCCTGTGACAATATTTCCCACTGTTCGTAATGCATGGATGAGGACCAATGGAGATGGATGCAGAAGCAATGCAACAAGCCTCAGGCAAACACCAGCTTCTATAACCGCCTGAATTTTATCATTTGTGCCATCAGAGAGGTCTCTCCAGAGGTATTATTCAAGCCAGAACTTTTAAGGTCAAATTCGATATGACGGACATCTCTGTCATCTGCATTTTCTGTAAGTCGTTTATTGCATATCATACGAGCCAGAAAGGGTTTTTGTGGACTAATAATCGAAGGATCATCTCGTTTTGCAGTATCAATCAGTCCATATGTTCCAGGCATACTGTTTTCTCCGTGATATCCCTTGGTCGTATCAGCTTGTAGTCAAGCAACACCATGAAAGGCCTCCAAAACAAAAGGATCATCGCATCGACTTCATGGGTCAACTTGATTAAGCTCTTCTACTGTATGGCTGCAGGATGTCCTCTTGCAGTTGATTTTGCGCTTCTCTTCTTTCTCTAATCACAGATCAATGATGTCGATGCTAGTTGCTGCCACATGTACTAATAACAATGCTCTCTATGCCATAGAAGTAAGGACTCGCTGTAGCAGTTTCAAAGGGCATGATCATCATGATAGTCGAGCACAGCTTCCCTCTTACTCCATCGAACGTCCATCGAATTCTTTGACGGCAGCCCCTCCATCGTTTCCCGTCTATCTTCCACTTCTCTTTCATCACCTAGAGCTCGCCGATGCTTCCAGTCCTCTTCTTGTTCCTGCCATCCTCTCCTTCGTTGTCATCACTACAGCTTTGTCTTTGTCACCTCCATGTCTGTCTTCTGCCTTGCTCCAACTTCACCGTCTCCTTTGTCCGCGACTAACTGTTGTGTTCAATCCCCTCTCGTATTGCAGTAGCTTTGTCGCTCCTTAGTCCGCCATCTCAGTCCGCCGTCCTCCTGTCATCACTTTCCATTCGCTCCCTCCATCAAGCATTGACCCCCCTGTTCTTCCTATCCTGAACTCTAAGAGATTGACCTGATGCTATCGATATACGCGCACAATCAAGCCACGATAGATCCCCAAGGATACTACGAAGGCAATACATGGATATGGGTGCCAAAGAAGGGAGATCCTAGGAGCATAGCCCAACCACGACCATCGCTTGCCACCCCATCTCCAGGAAGCCCCACCCTTGCTAATGTAGTGAACACCCAGGAATCCCAAGTTGCAAAGCCTACAGAACCCATGATGATTTCAGTTAAAAAAACCCCAACCAATCTATCAACCAATGTAGCAGCTTGATACCTCGGAATCATCTAAGTTTAAAGAGCTTGGCACTCGCTGCGTAAGAGGAAAACAATGCACCATCTATGCCACTAGAGCCACCCTCAATATCCCAAAGCAGCACTGGACACATAGATCAGAATACGGAGTTACCCTTAGAGACACAATTGTCTAATTCGCTATCCCTTGAACCATCACTGTTTGGCTCAATTCCACCTCAACCACTAGCATTTCTATGCATGTTTGTGTGTGTGTGTGTGTGTGTGTGTGTGTGTGTGTGTGTGTGTGAATTCAAGTGATATTAAGAGTGTGTTTTAAAATCTATTGCTTTCTAGTTACAAAGCTTTTTTAATCTCATGCATGTGTGCATGTGTTTATAGAAATCCTATTGGTACACATAAATAAAATCTTAGATATAACATCCATGAAACTACAAAACCTTTGAGATTCTCCAAAAAATATTTGTGTAAATATATGTGCACACACATATGTGGATTGAGATATGCAAAATAAATGGTACACGTAATTCTCTTACTTGGTGACCCTCATTTCATCCTCTCAAAGCTTAGCACATATTTTATAAACTCAAAACATACATCTAAAATGAATTCTAAGTTGTTGACAAAGACAATATTCATGGATGCAACTTAAAACAAATCCAACTTTGAGCATTTGATAACCTTAAAGCACATATGATTTGCACACACATACTCACGCTCTCGTATTGCTGCGCATTTGAGGTGTGAAAGCCACCCAAAAGTTGTGTGTGGGATTTGATACTTTGTACATATTTAGTTGTTGTGATTATACTTTTGTTCTGCATAGGCAGTATAGTGAAGAGGGTTTGGAACAAGAAGAATTTATCAATAATGCTCTGGTTGACATGTATGTAAAATCTGGTATGCTTGGAAAAGCCCAAGAAGTATTAGACAAAACATGGCTATGATAGAGAAGCATTGGAATTCCTTGATGAGATGACACTCAAAAGCATCGGTCAGGATGCTATTACTTATGTGTGTGGCTTGAAAGCTTGTGGCAATGTGGAGAGGTCAAGAGATGCACTTGGAGGTTACAAAGAAGGGATTTGATTGAGTATTGTTGGCAATCTCTAGATCTCATTCTAGCTCTGATTTGCTTATGAATCAAGTAGCCAACAGATCTAATGAAGCTGTAAAAGCCTTTCTTGTTATTGGAATTAACACTGGTTTTAGTAGCCGCAAGAGCCATTGATGTTGAAAATGTAAGGCATGGAGATTTCCTTAGGCTAAATCATATAGAAGGATATCATGAATTACTGGCAAAGATAAAGACCTTCTTTTCCACTGCTGTTGGCATGTGGGATGCAGATTTCTACATCAAAGTTGATGATGATGTTCATGTAAATCTTGGCATGCTTGGGACAGCCCTAGCAAAACAGAAAGCCAAGTCTCGTGTGTAAATAGGGTGTATGAAAACTGAACCAGTTCAGGAAGCATAGCAGATTTGATGGTCAGAACTGAAGAGACATTGGAAGAACAACAGATTGCATACATTTGTGGGGAAGCACTTAAGGCAAAGGATCGTATGGAGCAGCTTGCAAAGTTAGAGACTTAAAAACATTAGAATTGGTAGCAATCAAGATTATTTCATTAAGTGAAGGGAAGGTTATGAAGACATCTGTGGAGAGATTGAAATGCTGAAAGAGTGTAATCATCCGAAGATTATCTTTGGATAGTGATGGAGTAGCGTGGGAAAAGGGAAGCTTTTCTGGGGCCGCTTTATTAGAGTGAAGGCGAATTTAGGAGGGCCTAAAATAGAAAAGGGGAGTATGACGCTGAATCTGGGGGAAATAGGGAGAAACAGAGCATGGGGAGGATGGATGGAGAAAAAAGATTGGAGGGTACTCTGCTGCTTGAAGGAGAGGAATTACATTGAGGTGGAAGGGGGGGAAAGACGATGTCAGAAGCGAATGTGCAGGGGACCCTTCGATATGGAAAAGGAGGAAGAGGACATTTGCCAGAGTCTCCGCGCCGTTAAAATGGTTCTTATGTCCCTGAAACAGCAAGTCGATGCCGTCTCCACCATCGATTCCTCTTGAAACCTCTCTATAGACACTCCTGCGGCTATGAAGAGGGTAAAAGATCAATTAAAGCTCTGACTACAACTTCAGAGGACAAAAATTAAAGCGGATGGAAGCTATGGCACGCCGAAATGCTCGTTTGTTTTACTCTTTGTGAAGAAGCTCCCAAAACTTGACCGTCATAGCTGTAATACAGGAACTTTTTTATAGCACAATAGAATTGGGGAATGTTTCTGTGATCGAATTAGAGAGGGCGATTGGAGAAGGAAGCAAATTAACGGGCTAATTTAAAAAAAAAACAGGAGAGAATTGCACTGTGCTGACAAGCGATGAAGCATTGCAGCTCGCGGCCATAATGATAAATATCCTACCTTACAACCTTAGAGCGATCACTCCTGAAAAAGCATTATCTTTCGCCGTCGTATTCATATAAATTAAAAGGATGAAAAGGCTACAGATGAATGAGAAGAAACAATGGCACATGGAATAATCCCTTCGCCTCCCTTAAACAGAGCAAATTCTTAACTGTTATACACCAACTGAGGGCAATATTACAGCCAATATTTGTAACGTGAAGGAAGGAGATTAGGCGTGGATTCACAGAAGAAGAAATTTGATTTGGATCACGATGTGATTCAATGACTATAAATCAGATTCATCTTACGGGAGTGAATGCATACCTACTCCCTACAAACTGGGCCTTTTGTTCTATGAATGGTTGATGAATCTCAGACAAAACTGAAAGTTGATTGAAAAGAAGAGGGCCTGATGTAATACCTGTTCAATTTGGGACTGTAAAACTTCTGTTGGAAGCTGCAGTAGCACCTTTTGATGTTGCATGAGCTCTGTTTTGAGCTCTTTTGGAGTGGAAGAGCTTGAGTTCCTTTTTCAGAAAGTTTAGAATGTTACTGTTGTCAAAGAAGAGGAAGGAACTGAATTTTTAATGCAGAAAAGAGAGTCTCACAAGAGCTTTCATCTTTGTTTGATCGCATGCATCAACTTCAGAAAACACTTGACAATATTCATCAGTGGAAGGAGGTTTTTTTTTTTAAACTCTTGGAAAGATATCTGATTTTGAACGAAAAGTGTTATTGAGAGGAAGAAGCTTGAATTGCTTCAGTTACTTGCACTATGGCTTAAGTGGCAAACTGAAGTGGATAAACAGAGTGCTGGAAGCACATCTTCTGGATTTTCAGAGTTTCTGTTGGCAAGCTGATGTGATTGGTAAAACTGCTTTTGACCAAGTGTGGATAGGCAAAAGATGACAACGCTCAAGTGATGTAAGAAGGAGCTTCAAAGAACCATATAATCATTATAGGGATTCATCTTGTATTTTGTAAACATCTTGGCAGTAATACAATTATTACTTGGCATCATTTTCCCATCTTGCTTACTTACTTGATAGATCTTCTATTCCGAAATTTTATGAAGGACTTCTAAAGTTGCGACATTGCTTTCGAAACCCTTCGACATCTTTGGTGAACCCGACGTGAAAGCAGCAACAATTGTATATGCAGCAGCAACAACAATTGCATCAACAACAGTTGTCTCAGCAAAGGCAACTCTATTCAGAGCAGGAGAATGCAAACAGCGCGACTAAGGCTATTGAAGCAGTTGAGAGTGAGAAGAAGCTATTTGACGGGTGTAATGTTTCACCATATTTGAAGACATATGAGATCAAGATGGGGTTTTTGGAGTTCCAGCTGGACTTATGAGTAAGTACTTCCTTCGTCTTGTCACACCTGCTTTCAGGACAAAAGTGACTGATCTTTTTATTCAAAATACACATTGGCAAGATTTTAAGAAGGCCCTAAAAGAAGAATACTTCCTTGAAGACTTTGGTATGGCTACTCGGCGATCATTCCGAGAGTGGGTCTACATGCCAAACAAAGGTCTCGCTGCTTCGGAGTTGATTCGAGAATTCGAAAAGAGGTATAGTCAGCTTGATGCCATTGAACAAAGAGCATTGGATGTTGAAAAAGTTGAGGTTTTCTTGCAAGCTGCAGATCCTGCTCTTCAAGAAGAATTGGGTGAGCTTCTTGAAGATCGCACGAAGCCTATGGGTCTTAAAACTGATTGGCAAGATGCTTAGGATGCAGTCTCGACTTTGACCAAGAGGAGGATATAGAAGACTCACCTACAGAATGGTTCCATGACACCTACACCATCATCAACTCCTATGCCTGCTTTTATCCCTATTATTTCTTCTCCTCCTCAGCCAGTTTCTTGGCCTATGCCAGTGCCTACTGTTTCCACTCCACCTATTCCTCCTGTTCCACGACCGATGCCTACACCTTCTGCTCCAAAACCATCCGCTCCATCGGTGCCTACCTCTCTTGATGACATAATCAAAGGCATAACAGATTTGACATTCGAGTCAGTCAAAGCCGAGTTGGTGGGAAAGTTGAAGGTGCAGTTTGCTTCGACTGCGCCTTCTACTTCTTCTAGTGCTCCTACTGCACCTAGGAGTGCTCCTACTGCACTTAGGAGAGATCGGAGATGTATTTGGTGCGATAGTACGGACCATCAGCATTGCAGGGATTGTGACTCTTTTCAGGATGCAAGGAGGAAGAATGTGGTATATTGGGGGCAAGATGGTAAGATTTGGTTGACTGAGACAGGAGCTCCACTTGCTACCAACTTTGGTAAAGGTGGAATGAAGAAGTTAGTGGATGACATGGCTGCGCGTACTTCTTATGTGATAGCTAGAGGTGATGCTTCTGCATATGGAGTACAGATTGAGAAGGGATCAGAGACTCAGTCCGTGCTATGGACTTATGCTATGGAGACTGCAAACAAGGGAAAAATTCAGCAAACTGTTTTGACTAGTGCAGGCTCTAGCATCAGATCAGAGACAGGTTGGGACTCGCATGTTGACAGGTATTCTATTTATGCTTATTTGGCTAAATCTCATGGTGCATATGTATTTGTTGAGGAGAAGCGTAAGAGGGATGAAGAAAATCCAAGTGCAGCTAAGAAGACTAGAGGGGGTGAGTTTGTTACTCCACCTACTGCAGGACCGTCTTCAAGACCAGGGCCAAATCGACAGATGGAGGATGCTTAAAAGAGAGAAAAGAGGCAAGAGCCTAGAGAGAGGAAGCAACCAGGATTCAGATTGATGTCGGATATTGAGACATCTACAGACATGAAGAAAATCTTTAATGATAAGATACTTGGCAGTGAGGTAACTTTCACTATTTCTGAGATTTTGGGCATCTTAAAAAGAGAGTTTCAAGATCAGTTTTAGGAGGTCCTGAAGAGGAAAAGGCATGCATTGTCTACCACTGATACACAGGGAGTTTTGATTGGGGAGTTGGATGAGGATGAGGATGAGGTTATGGTTGATAATGCTTCTGTTTTACCGCAGGTAGAGAAGAGGGTTCAGCCTATGCATTATGCTGAAATTGATGAGCCTGTCATGATACCGCGTAGTCACTTTTCGCGGAGCCATTGGGCTAGGGCAACTACAGAGACGATGGTAAAGATTGGAGAGAAACAGGTGCCTTATGTTGCATTGGTTGATCATGGTTTAGAGATTAATCTCATAGTTCTTGGAGTTTATGAGAGTAACAGATTGCCTATGGATGTAGAGCATGGGTGGCGTATGAGAGCCGCCAATAACACTGCAGGTGATTTATATGCTGCTTGTCCTAGTGTCAGGGTTTCTATTGGTGATGTAGAGGAGGATTTTCATTTCTTTGTGCAAGATTCATGCTCGTATCCCATAATTCTTGGACAGCCATTCATTACAGAGATGCGCATGGAAACAAAGGTCATGGATGATGGATCTGCTTATGCACGGATTCGCAGTAAAGATGGTATGAGAGCAGTTCAGTTTATGACTGTATGTGTGAACCATGTTAGAAACAGAGATACTCTCAGAGATGCACCTTTGCCCATAGTGAGGGATTCAGGTTTTCATTAGGTACCGCCGTTTCGCGAGACGATGGTGGTACAGAACAAAGGAGATTGGAGTTCTCGCCTCCTGGCAGCGGTGTTTTCTCCTCCGGGTTTGTTGGGATTTCAGCAAACAGTTCGATGAGTTATCAGAAGACTTCTAGGTTGTCTAGAGCTGCCAGGCAGTATATATATGAAGGAAGGAGAAAAATTTGAAAAATGCAGGAATTTTGGAGGATGATGAGCACATAGATGGGATGTATGACAGTGTGATTTGTGCAGATACGATGACAGAGATGGGAGATATGCTAAAAACTGATATGCTGAATTGTCATGGTAATGTATTAGTGCAGTCCCTGGACATGTTTCATGAAATTGCAGATTTTATGCCACAGATTGAGTCAGAGGCTGAAGTAACTCAGCAAAAAGTATTGAGTGCTGAAGAAATTCAACAAACAGAGTTTCCAGCTAGTTATGATCAGCTTTCAGAGAGACAGAGGGCTGAAAATTTTCAGCCAACAGAGTTTACTGGTGAAATATTTCAGCATTCAGAGTTTGGGGCTGTTTCTATGCAATCCATAGAGCAGAGGGCTGAGAATATTCAGCCATTGGAGTGCAGAATTGCTAATTTACAGCAAGGTTTATGTAATGCAGAAGAGCATAATGAAGCCAGGGTTGACACGAAATACAAAACTGTGGATAAGAAGGTGAAGCCGGTTGCTGTACCGCTTCCACCTGACAGTGATCAACAAATAGAGAGGGCTGCTAAACAGCAAATTTTGAGGAATTCGGAGCATATTGGTCATAAATTTTCAGCAGAGACACTTGCTGAATTGAAAATTGGAAATTGTGATTTCTTACTACCTATAGAGAAGCAATGCTTTCAGGATAGGCTTGAGCGACATGGAAGGGGATTTGCTTTTTTTCCACATGAGATTGGATGTGTGAATCCTGATATTGTTGCTCCTATGGTCATTTTTACTATTCCTCATATTCCATGGAATCTCCGACCTATTCCAGTGCCTAAGGCACACTTGCCAAAGCTGATTGATTTATTGAATGAGAAAATCAGGATGGGAATCCTTGAGCCTTCATCTGCACCATACTCAAACAGGTGGTTTACAGTTCCAAAGAAGAATGGTACTCTCCGATTTATTCAGGACATGCAGCCAGTGAACAGAGTTACTATCAGGAATGTTGGTATAGGTCCAGTTGTGGATGAGTTTGCAGAGGCATTTGCTGGACCTGCCATCTATTCTTTGGGTGATTTGTATTCAGGATATGATCAATTTCAACTGGCTTTGGAAAGCAGGGACATAACCACCATGAGAACTCCTATTGGGCTTGTCAGGAGGTGTACCTTGCCTCAAGGTGCTACTAATTCTGTTGCGCATATGATGAATGCCATGCATAAGGTCCTTCGTGATTACATACCTTAGCTTACTATGCCTTTCTTGGATGATGTGTCCATTAAGGGGTGTGCAGAAGAAGAGAAGAATGAGAGCCTAAATGAGCAGGGATGCAGATACTTTGTGGCTGATCATATTTCAGCATGTGAGAAGATTTTGGCCAAGTTAGAAGAAGTGAACTTGACACTTTCAGGGCAAAAATCTATTTTTGGAGTGAATGAGGTTGTCATTGTTGGGCATATGTGTGGATATTATGGCAGAAAACCCTCACCTGATAAGGTGAATGCTATAGGCAAGATTGCAGAGTATTGTTCTACTACTTCAGAGGTACGGAGATTCATTGGTGCTTTTGTGTTTTATATGATTTGGATACCTCATTTTGCACACATAGCAGATTGTTTGTATCAGCTGCTTCGAAAGGGGCAGAAATTCTATTGGGATGAGAGCCACACTAGAGCTATGCAGAAATTGAAGAAGTTATTGCAGAATGCTCCTACTCTCAGGAAAGCGGATTATAATTGTGATAGGCCTATTGTATTGACAGTTGACACTAGTCCAATTGGCATAGGTTGGGCTGTGGGTCAAGATGATGCAGATGGAGATAGGTATGCTATTCGGTTTGGGGCGAAAGTCCTAAACGAGAGACAGAGGAGATATCCACAAATCAAGAGGGAGTTATTGGGAATTGTCACGGCTCTCAAATGTGACAAGCAGTACTTTATTGGAGCTTCAGTGGTGGTAGAGACAGATTGCTTGCCATTGATTGGTATGATTACGAGTTGCTCTACTCCGGATATAGCTATGTTGAGATGGATTGCATACATCAAGTCATTAAATCCGGAATTTAAACACATAGCAGGGAAGGATAATCCAGTGGCAGATATGTTGTCTAGAGCTAGATATGATGATGAGGAGACTCTACTTGCAGAAGAGGATGATGTAGAAATTTCAGCCACTATGGTTGATCATGTTTGTCATGTCTATGATATTGTGGCTTTCATAGAAGAACTTTATGTTGGAGATTGGTTGCAGATTGGCAGGTACCTTAGTACACTAAACAAAAGAGATGAATGGACGGATGAAGAGTTCAAGAAGATCAGAAGGAAAGCTTATGGTTATTTTCTCAAGGACAGATTTCTTTGGAAGCATCCAAAGAAAAGAGGCGGATTACCTTTGCGGGTTGTCTGCGATAGAGAAACACAGTTACAGGTGATGAGGGAGTTTCATGAGAGTCCTTGGGCTGGTCATAGAGGAGTATGGGCTACTTATGAGAAAATCAAGGAGAAATATTGGTGGAAAGGCATGTATAGAGATGTTTCTCACTTTGTTGAGACTTGCAGAGACTGCCAGATGTATTCAGTAGTGCGTCATCGAGATGAGCTTCATCCGACCTATCCGCTATGCATTCATTATAAGTGGGTAGTTGATTTGGTTACCATGCCTATGGGTCTATGGCAGATGAGGCACATTGTTTTGGCTGGAAAGGATCTTACCAATCATATTGAGGGCAGATCTTTGAGAACGAAGACCACTAGTGCAGTGTGTAAGTTCTTATTGGAGGAAATTTTCTGCAGGTATGGTTGTGTGGGTAAGATCACTGCGGATCGTGGTGAGTTGGATGCAGATGAAGCTAGGGAGTTTTTCTCTCAACTAGGAATCAAATTGGCTCTAACCACAGCATACAATCCAGAGGGAAACGGAAAGAGTGAAAGAGGGCATCGGCCGATAGTGAAAGCATTAGCCAAAGCATGCAGAGGACGGATTGGAGAATGGCCAAGACTTCTACCATTTGCTTTATGGGCTGATCGTACGACTCATAGTGTTACCACAGGATATATGCCTGCAGAGTTGATGTATGGTCAGAAACCTGTTATGCCGATTGAGACTTGTGCTTTTACTTGGTCAGTTTTACCTTGGCAGGAGGATTTGACGAGAGAGGAGCTCTTAGCTCTTCAGATTCGACAGTTGGAGAGGAGACCTGAGGATATTCAGCTAGCTATTGACAGGTTGAAAGTTGCTAGACTAAGGAACAAGGACAGGTTTGATAGCAGGCATCACTTGCGGCCAAGAGCAATAGAAGAGGGAGATTGGGTATTGGTCTTTGATAGCAGCCTTGAAAATCAGCATACTGCACTTCGGAAGATGGTGAAAAGATGGTTTGGACCGTACATAGTCAGACATGTCTTTGATAATGCAACATATGAGCTGACAGAATTGGATGGAACAGTGCTTAGAGTGCCTATTGCTGGAAAAAGAATCAAGATTTTCAAGAAAAGAGATGATGAGGATTATGCATTGGAAGAATTTTCAAGAGAAGAGCAACGACAAGAAACTCCAATGGAAGAGACAGATGATATGACAGATAATCTTGTTGATCTACCGGAAATGCATAATGAAGAGATTGATCTGTTTGTAGATCTTGATGATAACGATCATGGGTAGTTGGCCCATCCGGAGGATGCACAGGATTAGAGGGGGTGGATGTCGTATTGCTGCGCATTTGAGGTGTAAAAACCACCCAAAAGTTGTGTGTGGGATTTGATACTTTGTACATATTTAGTTGTTGTGATTATACTTTTGTTCTGCGTAGGCAGTATAGTGAAGAGGGTTTGGAACAAGAAGAATTTATCAATAATGCTCTGGTTGACATGTATGTAAAATCTGGTATGCTTGGAAAAGCCCAAGAAGTATTAGACAAAACATGGCTGTGATAGAGAAGCATTGGAATTCCTTGATGAGATGACACTCAAAAGCATCGGTCAGGATGCTATTACTTATGTGTGTGGCTTGAAATCTTGTGGCAATGTGGAGAGGTCAAGAGATGCACTTGGAGGTTACAAAGAAGGGATTTGATTGAGTATTGTTGGCAATCTCTAGATCTCATTCTAGCTCTGATTTGCTTATGAATCAAGTAGCCAACAGATCTAATGAAGCTGTAAAAGCCTTTCTTGTTATTGGAATTAACACTGGTTTTAGTAGCCGCAAGAGCCATTGATGTTGAAAATGTCAGGCATGGAGATTTCCTTAGGCTAAATCATATAGAAGGATATCATGAATTACTAGCAAAGATAAAGACCTTCTTTTCCACTGCTGTTGCCATGTGGGATGCAGATTTCTACATCAAAGTTGATGATGATGTTCATGTAAATCTTGGCATGCTTGGGACAGCCCTAGCAAAACAGAAAGCCAAGCCTCGTGTGTAAATAGGGTGTAAGAAAACTGAACCAATTTAGGAAGCATAGCAGATTTGATGGTCAGAACTGAAGAGACATTGGAAGAACGACAGATTGCATACATTTGTGGGGAAGCACTTAAGGCAAAGGATCGTATGGAGCAGTTTGCAAAGTTAGAGACTTATAAACATTAGAATTGGTAGCAATCAAGATTATTTCATTAAGTGAAGGGAAGGTTATGAAGACATCTGTGGAGAGATTGAAATGCTGAAAGAGTGTAATCATCCGAAGATTATCTTTGGATAGTGATGAGTAGCGTGGGAAAAGGGAAGCTTTTCTGGGGCCGCTTTATTAGAGTGAAGGCGAATTTAGGAGGGCCTAAAACAGAAAAGGGGAGTATGACGCTGAATCTGGGGGAAATAGGGAGAAACAGAGCATGGGGAGGATGGACGGAGAAAAAAGATTGGAGGGTACTCTGCTGCTTGAAGGAGAGGAATTACATTGAGGTGGAAGGGGGGGAAGACGATGTCAGAAGTGAATGTGCAGGGGACCCTTCGATACGGAGAAGGAGGAAGAGGACATTTGCCAGAGTCTCCGCGCCGTTAAAATGGTTCTTATGTCCCTGAAACAGCAAGTTGATGCCGTCTCCACCATCGATTCCTCTTGAAACCTCTCTATAGACACTCCTGCGGCTATGAAGAGGGTAAAAGATCGATTAAAGCTCTGACCACAACTTCAGAGGAGAAAAATTAAAGCGGATGGAAGCTATGGCACGCCGAAATGCTCGTTTGTTTTACTCTTTGTGAAGAAGCTCCCAAAACTTGACCGTCATAGCTGTAATACAGGAATTTTTTTATAGCACAATAGAATTGGGGAATGTTTCTGTGATCTAATTAGAGAGGGCGATTGGAGAAGGAAGCAAATTAACGGGCTAATTAAAAAAAAAAACAGGAGAGAATTGCATTGTGCTGACAAGCGATGAAGCATTGCAGCTCGCGGCCATAATGATAAATATCCTACCTTACAACCTTACAACGATCACTCCTGAAAAAGCATTATCTTTCGCCGTTGTATTCATATAAATTAAAAGGATGAGAAGGATACAGATGAATGAGAAGAAACAATGGCACATGGAATAATCCCTTCGCCTCCCCAAAACAGAGCAAATTCTTAACTGTTATACACCAACTGAGGGCAATATTACAGCCAATATTTGTAACGTGAAGGAAGGAGATTAGGCGTGGATTCACAGAAGAAGAAATTTGATTTGGATCACGATGTGATTCAATGACTATAAATCAGATTCATCTTACGGGAGTGAATGCATACCTACTCCCTACAAACTGGGCCTTTTGTTCTATGAAGGGTTGATGAATCTCAGACAAAATTGAAAGTTGATTGAAAAGAAAAGGAGGGCCTGATGTAATACCTGTTCAATTTGGGACTGTAAAAATTCTGTTGGAAGCTGTAGTAGCACCTTTTGATGTTGCATGAGCTCTGTTTTCAGCTCTTTTGGAGTGGAAGAGCTTGAGTTCCTTTTTCAGAAAGTTTAGAATGTTACTGTTGTCAAAGAAGAGGAAGGAACTGAATTTTTAATGCAGAAAAGAGAGTCTCACAAGAGCTTTCATCTTTGTTTGATCGCATGCATCAACTTCAGAAAACACTTGACAATATTCATCACTGGAAGGTGGTTTTTTTTTAAAAAACTCTTGGAAAGATATCTGATTTTGAACGAAAAGTGTTATTGAGAGGAAGAAGCTTGAATTGCTTCAGTTGCTTGCACTATGGCTTAAGTGGCAAACTGAAGTGGATAAATAGAGTGCTGGAAGCACATCTTCTGGATTTTCAGAGTTTCTGTTGGCAAGCTAATGTGATTGGTAAAACTGCTTTTGACCAAGTGTGGATAGGCAAAATATGAGGACGCTCGAGTGATGTAAGAAGGAGCTTCAAAGAACCATATAATCATTATAGGAATTCATCTTGTATTTTGTAAACATCTTGGCAGTAATACAATTATTACTTGGCATCATTTTCCCATCTTGCTTACTTACTTGATAGATCTTCTATTCTGAAATTTTATGAAGGACTTCTGAAGTTGTGACATTGCTTTCGAAACCCTTCGACATCTTTGGTGAACCCGACGTGAAAGCGTCACAGAAATTTCAGGATGGGAGATACTTCAGCCTCTATTTCAGCCTCTTCTACAATTCCAGCTGCCTCTACTTCAGCTCCATCAATGACTGCTGCGTCAAGTACTTCAACGGAGGATCTAAAGCAGATTTTGCAGAATATGTCCATGTATATGCAGCTCCAAAATCAGCAAACACAATTGTATATGCAGCAGCAACAACAATTGCATCAACAGCAGTTGTCTCAGCAAAGGCAACTCTATTCAGAGCAGGAGAATGCAAACAGCACGACTAAGGCTATTGAAGCAGTTGAGAGTGAGAAGAAGCTATTTGACGGGTGTAATGTTTCAGCATATTTGAAGACATATGAGATCAAGATGGGGTTTTTGGAGTTCCAGCTGGACTTATGAGTAAGTACTTCCTTCGTCTTGTCACACCTGCTTTGAGGACAAAAGTGACTGATCTTTTTATTCAAAATACACATTGGCAAGATTTTAAGAAGGCCCTAAAAGAAGAATACTTCCTTGAAGACTTTGGTATGGCTACTCGGCAGTCATTCCGAGAGTGGGTCTACATGCCAAACAAAGGTCTCACTGCTTCGGAGTTGATTCGAGAATTCGAAAAGAGGTATAGTCAGCTTGATGCCATTGAACAAAGAGCATTGGATGTTGAGAAAGTTGAGCTTTTCTTGCAAGCTGCAGATCCTGCTCTTCAAGAAGAATTGGGTGAGCTTCTTGAAGATCGCATGAAGCCTATGGGTCTTAAAACTGATTGGCAGGATGCTCAGGATGCAGTCTTGACTTTGACCAAGAGGAGGATATGGAAGACTCGCCTACAAAATGGTTCCATGACACCTACACCATCATCAACTCCTATGCCTGCTTCTATCCCTATTATTTCTTCTCCTCCTCAGCCAGTTTCTTGGCCTATGCCAGTGCCTACTGTTTCCACTCCACCTATTCCTCCTGTTCCACGACCGATGCCTACACCTTCTACTCCAAAACCATCCCCTCCATCGGTGCCTACCTCTCTTGATGACATAATCAAAGGCATAACAGATTTGACATTGGAGTCAGTCAAAGCGGATTTGGTGGGAAAGTTGAAGGAGCAGTTTGCTTCGACTGCGCTTTCGACTTCTTCTAGTGCTCCTACTGCACCTAGGAGAGATCGGAGATGTATTTGGTGCGATAGTACGGACCATCAACATTGCAGGGATTGTGTCTCTTTTCAGGATGCAAGGAGGAAAAATGTGGTATATTGGGGGCAAGATGGTAAGATTTGGTTGACTGAGACAGGAGCTCCACTTGCTACCAACTTTGGTAAAGGTGGAATGAAGAAGTTAGTGGATGACATGGCTGCGCGTACTTCTTATGTGACAGCTAGAGGTGATGCTTCTGCATATGGAGTACAGATTGAGAAGGGATTAGAGACTGAGTCCGCGCTATGGACTTATGCTATGGAGACTGCAAACAAGGGAAAAATTCAGCAAACTGTTTTGACTAGTGCAGGCTCTAGCATCAGATCAGAGACAGGTTGGGACTCGCCTGTTGACAGGTATTCTATTTATGCTTATTTGGCTAAATCTCATGGTGCAGATGTATTTGTTGAGGAGAAGCGTAAGAGGGATGAAGAAAATCCAAGTGCAGCTAAGAAGACTAGAGGGGGTGAGTTTGTTACTCCACCTACTGCAGGACCGTCTTCAAGACCAGGGCCAGATCGACAGATGGAGGATGCTTAAAAGAGAGAAAAGAGGCAAGAGCCTAGAGAGAGGAAGCAACCAGGATTCAGATTGATGTCCGATATTGAGACATCTACAGACATGAAGAAAATCTTTAATGATAAGATACTTGGCAGTGAGGTAACTTTCACTATTTCTGAGATTTTGGGCATCTCAAAAAGAGAGTTTCAGGAGGTCCTGAAGAGGAAAAGGCATGCATTGTCTACCACTGATACACATGGAGTTTTGATTGGGGAGTTGGATGAGGATGAGGATGAGGTTATGGTTGATAATGCTTCTGTTTTCCCGCAGGTAGAGAAGAGGGTTCAGCCTATGCATTATGCTGAAATTGATGAGCCTGTCATGATACCGCGTAGTCACTTTTCGCGGAGCCATTGGGCTAGGGCAACTACAGAGACGATGGTAAAGATTGGAGAGAAACAGGTGCCTTATGTTGCATTGGTTGATCATGGTTCAGAGATTAATCTCATAGTTCGTGGAGTTTATGAGAGTAACAGATGGCCTATGGATGTAGAGCATGGGTGGCGTATGAGAGCCGCCAATAACACTGCAGGTGATTTATATGCTGCTTGTCCTAGTGTCAGGGTTTCTATTGGTGATGTAGAGGAGGATTTTCATTTCTTTGTGCAAGATTCATGCTCGTATCCCATAATTCTTGGACAGCCATTCATTACAGAGATGCGCATGGAAACAAAGGTCATGGCTGATGGATGTGCTTATGCACGGATTCGCAGTAAAGATGGTATGAGAGTGTGATTTTGGAGGATGATGAGCACATAGATGGGATGTATGACAGTGTGATTTGTGCAGATACGATGACAGAGATGGGAGATATGCTGAAAACTGATATGCTGAATTGTCATGGTAATGTATTAGTGCAGTCCCTGGACATGTTTCATGAAATTGCAGATTTTATGTCACAGATTGAGTCAGAGGCTGAAGTAACTCAGCAAAAAGTGTTGAATGCTGAAGAAATTCAGCAAACAGAGTTTCCAGCTGGTTATGATCAACTTTCAGAGAGACAGAGGGCTGAAAATTTTCAGCCAACAGAGTTTACTGCTGAAATATTTCAGCATTCAGAGTTTGGGGCTGTTTCTATGCAATCCATAGAGCAGAGGGCCGAGAATATTCAGCCATTGGAGTGCAAAATTACTGATTTACAGCAAGGTTTATGTAATGCAGAAGAGCATAATGAAGCCAGGGTTGACACGAAATACAAAACTGTGGATAAGAAGGTGAAGCCGGTTGCTATACCGCTTCTACCTGACAGTGATCAACAAATAGAGAGGGCTGCTAAACAGCAAATTTTGAGGAATCCGGAGCATATTGGTCATAAATTTTCAGCAGAGACACTTGTTGAATTGAAAATTGAAAATTGTGATTTCTTACTACCTATAGAGAAGCAATGCTTTCAGGATAGGCTTGAGCGACATGGAAGGGGATTTGCTTTTTTCCCACATGAGATTGGATGTGCGAATCCTGATATTGTTGCTCCTATGGTCATTTTTACTATTCCCCATATTCCATGGAATCTCCGACCTATTCCAGTGCCTAAGGCACACTTGCCAAAGCTGATTGATTTATTGAATGAGAAAATCAGGATGGGAATCCTTGAGCCTTCATCTGCACCATACTCAAACAGGTGGTTTACAGTTCCAAAGAAGAATGGTACTCTCCGATTTATTCAGGACATGCAGCTAGTAAACAGAGTTACTATCAGGAATGTTGGTATAGGTCCAGTTGTGGATGAGTTTGCAGAGGCATTTGCTGGACCTGCCATCTATTCTTTGGGTGATTTGTATTCAGGATATGATCAGTTTCAGCTGGCTTTGGAAAGCAGGGACATAACCACCATGAGAACTCCTATTGGGCTTGTCAGGAGGTGTACCTTGCCTCAAGGTGCTACTAATTCTGTTGCGCATATGATGAATGCCATGCATAAGGTCCTTCGTGATTACATACCTCAGCTTACTATGCCTTTCTTGGATGATGTGTCCATTAAGGGGTGTGCAGAAGAAGAGAAGAATGAGAGCCTAAATGAGCAGGGATGCAGATACTTTGTGGCTGATCATATTTTAGCATGTGAGAAGATTTTGGCCAGGTTAGAAGAAGTGAACTTGACACTTTCAGGGCAAAAATCTATTTTTGGAGTGAATGAGGTTGTCATTGTTGGGCATATGTGTGGATATTATGGCAGAAAACCCTCACCTGATAAGGTGAATGCTATAGGCAAGATTGCAGAGTATTGTTCTACTACTTCAGAGGTACGGAGATTCATTGGTGCTTGTGTGTTTTATATGATTTGGATACCTCATTTTGCACACATAGCAGATTGTTTGTATCAGCTGCTTCGAAAGGGGCAGAAATTCTATTGGGATGAGAGCCACACTAGAGCTATGCGGAAATTGAAGAAGTTATTGCAGAATGCTCCTACTCTCAGGAAAGCGGATTATAATTGTGATAGGCCTATTGTATTGACAAATGACACTAGTTCAATTGGCATAGGTTGGGCTGTGGGTCAAGATGATGCAGATGGAAATAGGTATGCTATTCGGTTTGGGGCGAAAGTCCTAAACGAGAGAGAGAGGAGATATCCGCAAATCAAGAGGGAGTTATTGGGGATTGTCACGGCTCTCAAATGTGACAAGGAGTACTTTATTGGAGCTTCAGTTGTGGTAGAGACAGATTGCTTGCCATTGATTGGTATGATTACGAGTTGCTCTACTCCGGATATAGCTATGTTGAGATGGATTGCATACATCAAGTCATTAAATCCGGAATTTAAACACATAGCAGGGAAGGATAATCCAGTGGCAGATATGTTGTCTAGAGCTAGATATGATGATGAGGAGACTCTACTTGCAGAAGAGGATGATGCAGAAATTTCTGCCACTATGGTTGATCATGTTTGTCATGTCTATGATATTGTGGCTTTCATAGAAGAACTTTATGTTGGAGATTGGTTGCAGATTGGCAGGTACCTTAGTACACTAAACAAAAGAGATGAATGGACGGATGAAGAGTTCAAGAAGATAAGAAGGAAAGCTTATGGTTATTTTCTCAAGGACGGATTTCTTTGGAAGCATCCGAAGAAAAGAGGCGGATTACCTTTGCGGGTTGTCTGCGATAGAGAAACACAGTTACAGGTGATGAGGGAGTTTCATGAGAGTCCTTGGGCTGGTCATAGAGGAGTATGGGCTACTTATGAGAAAATCAAGGAGAAATATTGGTGGAAAGGCATGTATAGAGATGTTTCTCACTTTGTTGAGACTTGCAGAGACTGCCAGATGTATTCAGTAGTGCGTCATCGAGATGAGCTTCATCCGACCTATCCGCTATGCATTCATTATAAGTGGGTAGTTGATTTGGTTACCATGCCTATGGGTCTATGGCAGATGAGGCACATTGTTTTGGCTAGAGAGGATCTTACCAATCATGTTGAGGGCAGATCTTTGAGAACAAAGACCACTAGTGCAGTGTGTAAGTTCTTATTGGAGGAAATTTTCTGCAGGTATGGTTGTGTGGGTAAGATCACTGCGGATCGTGGTGAATTGGATGCAGATGAAGCTAGGGAGTTTTTCTCTCAGCTAGGAATCAAATTGGCTCTAACCACAGCATACAATCCAAGGGGAAATGGAAAGAGTGAAAGAGGGCATCCGCCGATAGTGAAAGCATTAGCCAAAGCATGCAGAGGACGGATTGGAGAATGGCCAAGACTTCTACCATTTGCTTTATGGGCTGATCGTACGACTCATAGTGTTACCACAGGATATATGCCTGCAGAGTTGATGTATGGTCAGAAACCTGTTATGCCGATTGAGACTTGTGCTTTGACTTGGTCAGTTTTACCTTGGCAGGAGGATTTGACGAGAGAGGATCTCTTAGCTCTTCGGATTTGACAGTTGGAGAGGAGACCTGAGGATATTCAGCTAGCTATTGATAGGTTGAAAGTTGCTAGACTAAGGAACAAGGACAGGTTTGATAGCAGGCATCGCTTGTGGCCAAGAGCAATAGAAGAGGGAGATTGGGTATTGGTCTTTGATAGCAGCCTTGAAAATCAGCATACTGCACTTCGGAAGATGGTGAAAAGATGGTTTGGACCGTACATAGTCAGACATGTCTTTGATAATGCAACATATGAGCTGACAGAATTGGATGGAACAGTGCTTAGAGTGCCTATTGCTGGAAAAAGAATCAAGATTTTCAAGAAAAGAGATGATGAGGATTATGCATTGGAAGAATTTTCAAGAGAAGAGCAACGACAAGAAACTCCAATGGAAGAGACAGATGATATGACAGATAATCTTGTTGATCTACCGGAAATGCATAATGAAGAGATTGATCTGTTTGTAGATCTTGATGATAACAATCATGGGTAGTTGGCCCATCCGGAGGATGCGCAGGATTAGAGGGGGTGGATGTCGTATTGCTGCGCATTTGAGGTGTAAAAACCACCCAAAAGTTGTGTGTGGGATTTGATACTTTGTACATATTTAGTTGTTGTGATTATACTTTTGTTCTGCGTAGGCAGTATAGTGAAGAGGGTTTGGAACAAGAAGAATTTATCAATAATGCTCTGGTTGACATGTATGTAAAATCTGGTATGCTTGGAAAAGCCTAAGAAGTATTAGACAAAACATGGCTGTGATAGAGAAGCATTGGAATTCCTTGATGAGATGACACTCAAAAGCATTGGTCAGGATGCTATTACTTATGTGTGTGGCTTGAAAGCTTGTGGCAATGTGGAGAGGTCAAGAGATGCACTTGGAGGTTACAAAGAAGGGATTTGATTGAGTATTGTTGGCAATCTCTAGATCTCATTCTAGCTCTGATTTGCTTATGAATCAAGTAGCCAACAGATCTAATGAAGCTGTAAAAGCCTTTCTTGTTATTGGAATTAACACTGGTTTTAGTAGCCGCAAGAGCCATTGATGTTGAAAATGTAAGGCATGGAGATTTCCTTAGGCTAAATCATATAGAAGGATATCATGAATTACTAGCAAAGATAAAGACCTTCTTTTCCACTACTGTTGCCATGTGGGATGCAGATTTCTACATCAAAGTTGATGATGATGTTCATGTAAATCTTGGCATGCTTGGGACAGCCCTAGCAAAACAGAAAGCCAAGCCTCGTGTGTAAATAGGGTGTATGAAAACTGAACCGGTTCAGGAAGCATAGCAGATTTGATGGTCAGAACTGAAGAGACATTGGAAGAACGACAGATTGCATACATTTGTGGGGAAGCACTTAAGGCAAAGGATCGTATGGAGCAGTTTGCAAAGTTAGAGACTTAAAAACATTAGAATTGGTAGCAATCAAGATTATTTCATTAAGTGAAGGGAAGGTTATGAAGACATCTGTGGAGAGATTGAAATGCTGAAAGAGTGTAATCATCCGAAGATTATCTTTGGATAGTGATGAGTAGCGTGGGAAAAGGGAAGCTTTTCTGGGGCCGCTTTATTAGAGTGAAGTAGAATTTAGGAGGGCCTAAAACAGAAAAGGGGAGTATGACGTTGAATCTGGGGGAAATAGGGAGAAATAGAGCATGGGGAGGATGGACGGAGAAAAAAGATTGGAGGGTACTCTGCTGCTTGAAGGAGAGGAATTACACTGAGGTGGAAGGGGGGGAAGACGATGTCAGAAGCGAATGTGCAGGGGACCCTTCGATACGGAAAAGGAGGAAGAGGACATTTGCCAGAGTCTCCGCGCCGTTAAAATGGTTCTTATGTCCCTGAAACAGCAAGTCCATGCCGTCTCCACCATCGATTCCTCTTGAAACCTCTCTATAGACACTCCTGCGGCTATGAAGAGGGTAAAAGATCGATTAAAGCTTTGACTACAACTTCAAAGGACAAAAATTAAAGCGGATGGAAGCTATGGCACACCAAAATGCTCGTTTGTTTTACTCTTTGTGAAGAAGCTCCCAAAACTTGACCGTCATAGCTGTAATACAGGAATTTTTTTATACCACAATAGAATTGGGGAATGTTTCTGTGATCGAATTAGAGAGGGCGATTGGAGAAGGAAGCAAATTAACAGGCTAATTAAAAAAAATAAATAGGAGAGAATTGCACTGTGCTGACAAGCGATGAAGCATTGCAGCTCGCGGCCATAATGATAAATATCCTACCTTACAACCTTAGAGCGATCACTCCTGAAAAAGCATTATCTTTCGCCGTCGTATTCATATAAATTAAAAGGATGAAAAGGCTACAGATGAATGAGAAGAAACAATGGCACATGGAATAATCCCTTCGCCTCCCCAAAACAGAGCAAATTCTTAATTGTTATACACCAACTGAGGGCAATATTACAGCCAATATTTGTAACGTGAAGGAAGGAGATTAGGTGTGGATTCAGAGAAGAAGAAATTTGATTTGGATCACGATGTGATTCAATGACTATAAATCAGATTCATCTTACGGGAGTGAATGCATACCTACTCCCTACAAACTGGGCCTTTTGTTCTATGAAGGGTTGATGAATCTCAGACAAAACTGAAAGTTGATTGAAAAGAAAAGGAGGGCCTGATGTAATACCTGTTCAATTTGGGACTGTAAAACTTCTGTTGGAAGCTGCAGTAGTACCTTTTGATGTTGCATGAGCTCTGTTTTGAGCTCTTTTGGAGTGGAAGAGCTTGAGTTCCTTTTTCAGAAAGTTCAGAATGTTACTGTTGTCAAAGAAGAGGAAGGAACTGAATTTTTAATGCAGAAAAGAGAGTCTCACAAGAGCTTTCATCTTTGTTTGATCGCATGCATCAACTTCAGAAAACACTTGACAATATTCATCAGTGGAAGGAGGTTTTTTTTTTTAAAACTCTTGGAAAGATATCTGCTTTTGAACGAAAAGTGTTATTGAGAGGAAGAAGCTTGAATTGCTTCAGTTGCTTGCACTATGGCTTAAGTGGCAAACTGAAGTGGATAAACAGAGTGCTGGAAGCACATCTTCCGGATTTTCAGAGTTTTTGTTGGCAAGCTAATGTGATTGGTAAAACTGCTTTTGACCAAGTGTGGATAGGCAAAAGATGACGACGCTCGAGTGATGTAAGAAGGAGCTTCAAAGAACCATATAATCATTATAGGAATTCATCTTGTATTTTGTAAACATCTTGGCAGTAATACAATTATTACTTGGCATCATTTTCCCATCTTGCTTACTTACTTGATAGATCTTCTATTCTGAAATTTTATGAAGGACTTCTGAAGTTGCGACATTGCTTTCGAAACCCTTCGACATCTTGTGCGCACACACACATCTTTGTAGTAGCATAATGCACTCATTAGAATAAGATTCAAGTCATCATTCTATACCTATGCTTGATATCTCTACAATGCATGGGTTTGATAGGGGCTCCATTTCTTGCAAGTTTGAATCTTTGTGTGGGGAGCATTTTTAAGAGTACATAAGCAGGTATATTTTTAATAACAATTAAAGCATGATTTTGATATTCTATTTTTTTTCTTTTAAGATCACTCAAAAAATAATTGTATGAAAACATATAGAATATGGAGGCATATAGATTGATATATGCAAAATTAATGGTATGGTTCATTTTCCTTGCTCCCTTCCTTTGACTGTCTCCTCACCTCTCAAATCTCAAAATGTGTTTTAGATTCAAGTGTTGCACATACGATGAGTTGGGAGTTGCCAATATGATCATACATGTGTGTGCAATGTGAAAGAGTGGTTTGGAGATTTTTAGCCTTGATAATTTAACATAATAAAGAACTAGGACTAGAACATGACTTTTACCACCAAGTTCCAAGTACATTTTTCCAATTGATAATATATGTGAATCATTATTTGCGCTACCTTCATTGTATATAGATAACTAGGTGGGTGACTGTCAACAGCCTTATCCATGCAAGAATAGGTGGGGGAACATGTACTTTTCATCATAAATCCCCTTAGCCTCATAGTTACATACACATATTATAGATATGTATGGTACACATTGATAGTTTTAAAATAAGACAACGTGGTGTAGGATAGAGAAGCTAGCCACACATAATCACATGATACACACATACGTGTGTTTGTGCATCTGTGCTATGTATGTATATGACCAACAACATAAAAAATATCAATCAGTTTCCTAGATTAAATCTTCAAATGGTTCTTCTCTCTATAACCCTTCTAATTTAGAAATTAATGTTGTACTCCATGTCAACTTGGATGAGAGTTAGAAATTAATGTTGTACTCCATGTCAACTTGGATGAGAGTTAGAAATTAATGTTGTACTCCATGTCAACTTGGATGAGAGTTAGAAATTAATGTTGTACTCCATGTCAACTTGGATGAGAGTTAGAAAGCTACAATGATATGAATCCCTACTATCCAACGAGAAAATGCAATTTTGGATAAAAGTTCTTGTGTGGTAGAAAACTTATGAAATAAATATTTATTTTATATTTAATCACTATTTAATGGGCATTGTGGGCTACCATTTATTGGACACAATTTCATAGGGATAAGATCCACACACATCTAATGATGGTCTCATAGATCCTTTGCAAGACCAGATTGTTTACCTGGTAGGGTGAATTGTGTTAATTATGCTTGAGGGTCAGTTCACCTTGAGCTTCATACATAAACATATAGTTTTCTATATGCTTTACAACCTCAAATGAATGGCAAGATTTATGTGATCTCTAAGCTAGAAGGGAAGCAGTGTCAAGCATCTTCATGAAAATGCAAAACCCCTAGGAAAAGTGTAGATAGGTTGGATTTTTGCTAGCTTAGTCATTTGTGTGATTGTTTTCTTTATTGTTTTGTATTTGGATTTTCCATGTTTGTTGGCTTAGGATTTGTTTTAGTAAATTTTTTTGGATTTTTTGAGTGTGGAAACTTGATGACCTTTTTCGAGTTTGGTATATTTTTGGACAAGTTGGAATTGGAGTTCCTTGATAGTTGCTAAACATTGTGGAATATGTAACTTTTCATGCTAAGATTCTTGCACATCATAGGGATTACGGGTTCAGGAGTACTTCACATTGTCACATGGAATTCACATGGGGATTTGTGAAAGTCACTCGCTGCAGGGACGCTTAGAAAGATGGGAGCAAAAGATGATGAAGAGTGCTTAACTCAAGGCAAATTCATAGAGAAGAAGAAGTTTAGATGCAAGAAGAATTCTCAAAGTAAGTTCATGAGCTAAGGATAAATTTTGTTTGAATAAGAAGATGAAGCCAACATAGATTTATGTTCCCTTCAAGGCACAAATTGTTGAAAAGACGCGCTCCTCCAATCATAAAGCTTGGACCTTCATATACGTCAACAAATTCATGCAAATCTTCTTTGGTGCTCTATGGATCAAGAACCAAAACAAGGTGCTTTCACATATGTTGACACATAAATGATCAAATTTGCAGCATTAAGAATACCCATCTTCTCTTGCATTACTTTAGTAGCTTCTTCTTCCATGCAATATTTACACCAAGGTTGACAATACCACTGGTAGAAAGGAGCTTCTTAAACCCTCCATAAAACATCATGAGAGGTCTAAGAAGCCAAGCTAAAGGCTTTTCAACTAAAGATAAACCTTTGTTTGTTAGGAGCACTGCCCTCCCTGTTGCCCACCAAGAAAGATGCAATATTAGCCGAGGTTACTATAGTCGAGAATGATAATGGGTCTGAAGTCTCATGCTACTGCCACCAATAACAACAGCGTAGTCACAGACTCCTAGAAAAGATAGACTTCAATCGTTGAACTCCCTTATAAGCTTCCTTACTATTGATATTGTTGTTGTCAACTACAAAAATCCTTGCATTAATCTTGCAAAAGCTAACCTCCATTCTAGGTTATTCCACAATCATATTCAAGGCAACACCATGAGATGACAACTACCTCCAAATCTCCTACATCATCATCAACTCCTTCCCTTAAGCACTCTGGTGCCTCATGATCATGGAATGAAGGTGAATCAGTTACCCTCTAGAGTATCAAGGAAGAGGAACATGCACATCAAGATCAGCCAAGTGTTGGAACTGCAAGTGATGACAAAAGGAAACACTCTCTTCCTCCTATCCTCTTTGTATTACGCTTCCTGGTTCAACAGGCATTCACTCTGGTGCCATAAGCATGAGAGTAAAGCCCTCAATTATTGCCATCCTGTCCGTCCTGTCATCAAAAGCAACTTTATTCTTGTTGCTCTCTTGATCAGTGACAATTGAATCCCCCTAGACTTGTGAGACTGTCGCCCCTTAAATCACCTCCTTGAGCTTATCTTCCTCCCTTTATCACGCAATCGACTTCTGTTGCACACATATGGTGAATCAACTCTGGGTCTTTCTTGACTTCCTTCACATCAACTTCCTCCTTCTATTCATGTAGCCATCATACACTCCATGAATGATGAGAGAGAACAAAATGTGAACATGATATCCCCCATAATTCAGCATAGAGGAGAACATATCATGTCCTCCCCTCCTGGTGGAAGCCATGTTGGTTCTTCTTAGTTATCATCCTCTCCTCCTTTTTCACTCTCTTCTACAATCGCATATCTCCTCCACACATGGTCCAAAAATCTTGTAGATTTTCTTATTAAAGCTAAGGATTTATTTAAGAAAATCTATTCTCTCCTATCGTTATCATGTCCCTCTAATCTTCCATTCATACTAGACTTGTAAAGTGAGGGATAAAAAGATTTCCAAAACCTGTGATTATCATCTTTTTGTGAACCTCCTCTACCTGCATTCAAGCTTTTCCTAGAGTCATTGGCATTTCCTTTCGTCAAAACATCATTTCCCATGAATTTCCATGACAAGAGAAGAGTGTTTAAGACTCTTTATGAAGGGAGCATCTTGTAGATGTATGCAATTTTCCTCTCATTTTGGAGCATTATGCCAGAAACATTTGTTGCATTTGAGCGTCATGAGATTCCACAAGTTATAGCATCATTGTTTGTGTTAACCGCCGGGAGACTACCACATAGAAATTCTAGCTTCAATTGATGTTAAACTTGACCACACGATGTAGTGGTGCCTCATTAGACTTTGTTGATACATTCAACTATTGACTGAAAGAAGCATCCAAGTTCATACTCTGCTCTTGCTTTGAAAGTGGTACAACATCCATCACAATACAAATCACTTTTAATCTTAACTCATATAACAAAAGGGAAACCATTTAACAAAAAAATGCAAGCCAATGTCCAAGTCTGTTGTGGGGTTCTGCAAGATTCAAATGTTTCTCCCATTTCTTTCCTTCACTCCCGTGCTAGCAAGAACTGTATTCAAAGAAGCTTCACTGTCATTACTTTCTGCCTTAATTCATGCATTCTACCCTAACAAGAAAATATGCTTTGAAATAGAACTTCGTGTTAGATCCATGTGATGCAATCAATCAAACAATGTCCACACAAAAATTATGAATGCATTGAAAAGAATGTGCCTAGCCTAACTACATGTGCTCATGCGTCATGCAAAATGCAAAACAAAAGACACACACAACGGAAAACAAATTCCTAATGATGCCAATTAATGTTTTCAAATTCTTAGAAAAAAACTCTGCCCTCAGGTTTGCAGTGGTGGACGTGTAGCGTCATGACATCCAGTCAGATTGAGGATTCTCGTCTCGCGGTTCGATTGCCAAAAGGCACCGGCGGGCCCCCATTTTTACTAGAGATCACAAGCACGAAGAAAGAAAACACTCAAAGAACTCAAAACGATTTGATTCACAAAATTTGTTTACCCAAATTCCAATTTGTCTGGCTATTCAATGCTAGGAACAAATTCTAAATGCAATTCAGAGTTGTAGTCACACTCCATGATGTGCACTCCAACTCTTTGACTACAATGCACATATCATAGTAGTCCACTGTAGTCACACGATTATCGTGCTTCAACTTGAAGCCTTTTTTATTGCAACAACTCTTGAAGCATTCAAATCTATTTTATTCCCTGATAACTGCCATGACAATGTTTGGATTTCCATGTTTCTGAAGTTTCTTGTCCCATAGGTTGCAAAAAAAAAACTACTAGCTAGTTGATGCCTTCATGATTCAATGAATGCATGATGCTTATGGGGCACGAGGATACATGAGCCTCTTGTTGTTTCAAATGAACATCACACACATGGCAGATTTGCAAAAATGTTATTACACCACATCCTGCATAGACCATCTATCTGCTTGCCTTCTGATCAACCAATTAAACTAGTTTGACTGGACCCATTTAGTTCTCTGGGCATGAGGCTGGATACAAACCAACAAAGGCACCTATCATTAGTGCTAAATTCGGAGCTTCTCCTTTAAGTGTTAATGGTGTTCGTGCTTTTGGTCTCAGTGAACAGACAATAACTATTAGATGTCCATCGCCACATCGATCTTTGGTTTCCCATTTGATATATTCTGGAGCCCTCTGCTTCCATTGTAGTCTTCCACCCTCTCGAGCTCATGTCAGCTTCTTCTTCTTTTTCTCTGATCTTCATACTTTGGCTTTTAGCTTTGTCTTCTCACTAACGTAGAGGATGTCTTCTTGTTTGCTAAAAAGAAAATTTCTTTTTCTTTGTTTTGATTGTGTGCAGGCTTCTCGGTGAGATTTCTTTTCAAAGTCTGCCATCCTTTCCCTTCTTCAATTCCAATAATATTAGTCATGCATTGGCTATCGACCACATAATGCTGATTGAAACTCCTCTCATTCATCTGCCGATGATGTAGCACTATGATCATAACCTGCAGGACTTCAACTACTTGGACTTTGGTCATAGCCATAGCTTTGACTATATCAACAATGAGGAAGAGGGTTATGAGTATGTGCTCAAGCTCCAGTTCCTAGAAATAAGTAGACGACTCCAATACTTCAACTTCAACATCATCGAATTACATAATTCAATGTGACGATAACAAAAACTCGAGGAGTTTTCCAAATTAATTCTTGGTAGCTAAGCTCCACTCAGGGCACCATAATTTCATGCTCGACGACCACCCTTCCAATGTTGTCCTCTACGTGAGGGAGAAAATACAAAGAAAGCTACCCTTCCTTTTTAGTGCTGATCTTCCTTTTTTTTTAAAATCCTCCTCGTCCTACCCAAAACCTTGTCGAGCATTTTTAAAACAAGATAGAGGTGGCACATCTAAAAGTAAGATAGCTTTGATGTCACCTCGAAGAACCCCTGCTTCAATGGAAGCGCCCATGGCAATAGCTTCATCCACCATTAACATTTTTGTTTGGATCTTTACTAGATATATTGGCTACAAAATCACAAACCCTAGGCATTCGGGTCACTTCCCCAACCAAGAGTACTTCATCTAGCTCACTAGGTTTCAACCCTCCTTTTGCTAGACAATCATTGCATAGTTTGCGAGTTCTTTCAATCAGGTCCATCACCAGGGCCTCAAGCTTGGATCATGTTAGGGTGAGGTTGAAATGCTTTGGACTAGTTGCATGAGCCATAAGAAAGGGAAATTGTATGTCTATTTTCATGGAAGTAGAGAGCTCAACTTTACCTTTTTCAGTAGCCTCACACAACCTTTGAAGAGCAAGGTTATCTTTTGTGATGACCATGCCTTCTTGCTTGTTGAACTCTTGAACAAAATGCTTAATCAGTGCATTGTTGAAATATTCACCACCAAGGAAAATGCCACCATTGTTGGCTTTCACCTCAAACACACATTCCAGCATCTCCAAAATAGAGACATCAAAAGTGCCACAAGCTTTCAAGCTGCAGAAAAATGTGGTAACACGCATAGTAAGACCTCTCAAGGTCCATTTCATGCAGAAGACAATTCAATGCTTCCTTTTTAAGCCCATGTTCAACATATCATGCAATCAGTGCATTCCATGCAATTCCATCTAGATCTACATAGACCTCTCTTCCAATCCTCTCTTTCATTAGTTCCAAATGAAGTTGCTAGCCTGTGAGCTTCATTTCTTTGAAACACATCAATGCTTCTTCACAAAATCCATGTTCAGCATATGCTGTGGTGAATGCATTCCATGAACTTTCAATTTTCATAGGAATCCTATCAAACACTTGCCGTGCTTCTGCAAGAAATTGGCATTTACCACACATGTCCACAATTGTGTTGGCCACAAAAAGCTCTATTTCCAAACCAGGTTTCTTTGTTTTAACATGTAAAAGATAGCATGTCTCTAAATATTTTGTAACACCAACAACTTTTAAGAACAAACAAGAAAAGTGACAAAATCAAGATACTCCAAAGTGGCTTCACAGTAGTGGACGCACATCATCAAGACAATGTAGTAGTTGTCGATACACTACACTCAGGGTTCATCTCCTGATTTTTCCAAATATTTCCATGCCATGGGTTGGATTTATGAACGTTTTTGCACCATCATTGAGCACTAGCACAACATGAGGTGACCCACTATAGCTATATACAGTAAATGTTAGCTGCACATGCACTTGAGAGAGCACCTTTCATTGAGCACTCATTGTTTCTTGCATGCACGAGAGTTAGGATATTCATCGCTAGATTAGGAGATTTGGTTAAGTGGTAAGGTGGTTGGGTGAGTTTGAGGGTCATGAAGGATGCCAGCATGCCAGCAGTTGCGATATGGGTGGTTTTCTTGATCGACATCTTGAGGACCATCATTTCTTGAGCGATTCTGAGAATTTGGGTGGGTGGAGTGGAGTACAATATTTTCTTGCTAAGTGTTAAGAGGTGAGGATAAGGATCTTAAATAATCAAGGAATTGTGTTTGGATTTTGCATGACACAGGGGCACATGTTGATAGGCTAGGCACAATCTCTTCAATGCATACATTATTTTATGTGAAGCATAGCTTGATTGATTGCATATCATGGATCCATCATTGTATATTTCTCAAATCATGAATGGATGGGCATGAAGTTCTATTTTGTAGCATATTCTTGATAGGGCACATTGCATTTCAACATTTGTCAAAGTTATCAACTGAAAGCACAAGTCATGGATTTCAAAGACAAGTAGCATGAAAATTCTTCTTGTCACGAGATTTTGTAGCATGTTTGCCCTATCGGTGGATCATGTTAGCTTGCACTTCAAGCTTTTAAGTTAGAAGTTGGAAGTTGGTGAAGGTTGTATTTGTCTAAGGGGATGCAAGAGACTATACTATCATTAGAACACAAATTTAGAAAATAAAACAAAGCAATATACATAAAAAATGCATTCAGGAGATGGCATGTGGAGGTTCTGAAGAGGAAATTAAAGAAGACATATGGATCTTGGTTTCAATGCATGAAGAGTTTGATGCATCGGTCTCCAAGAAAAATGGCTTCGTAGGATCCAGGTGGAGTAGGATTGGGGCAGTGGTGGTAAAAGTCATCTTTAGGGTCTACAAGGCCTTCTCGGCTTTTGGGGTCCATGAGAACTTGTTTCCTCTGAGTTTGGTGTATGACTATCTTTGAGTAATCTTTGATAAATATAATGTAGAGGTTGGTAAAGTCAAGAAAGCACTGGACATCACAAACACGTGGGTGTTTGCTAGTCAAGAATAGTCTCGATCTTCTTGGGGTCCATAAAGATTCCTCTCTGGGAGACATGGTATTCAAAGAAGTCCACTTATTTCTGATGGAAGAAACACTTCTCAAGTTTTGCATATAGTCCTTTTTCTCTGAGCTTTTTCAAAACTAATTTTGCATGGCGCTCATGCTCCTTTGGATCTTTTGAGAATATCAAGATATCATCCAAGTATATTACTATAAAATGATATGGATACTCTTGGAAGATATCATTTATCATATGTTGGAACACTACAAGAACATTGTGAGACCTAATGGCATAACAACATACTCCAAGTGACCATACGTTGTGTGGAAGGTTGTCTTCCATTCGTCCCCTTCTATGATCCGTGCAAGATTGTAAGCCCCTCATAGATGAATATTTGTGAAGTTCTAGGATTTTCCAAGGCGTTCCAAAAGCTCTAGTATCAAAACAAAAAATGGTATCGATCCTTGACTATAATCTTGTTGAGTTGTCGATAAACCACAAACATTCAAAGCGACCCGTCTTTCTTCCTCATGAATAGAATTGGGGCTCTACCACGAGACTTTGAGTGCCTAATGGACCCCTTGGCTAAGTTCTCGTAAATGTTCTTGTGTATTTTATCAGGAAATAGCCTATAGATGGATCAAGAAGGTAGTTGAGTCCCCCTCATGGAGTTCAAAAGAACAATCATATGGTCGGTTTTCGAGCAAGAGATCTACATTCTTTTTTTCAAAGACATCTTGAAATTCTTGATAATGGCTTGGTAGCTTCACTTATCCTTACTAGATTCTTGAGCTAGTATATAGTATATCATGTAGGTCGGTTCCTGCCTTACTGTGTGCATAAAGGCTTTGGCTCCTAGATATACTGACTTTCCCTGATTTTCATTACGTGTAATCTTTTGCTTAACCCAATAAATTTTTGGGTTGTGTTTCTTTAGCCAAGGCATCCCAAGGATGATTGGATTTGTGGGACTGGATATGATATTAAAGCATACACGAGATTTATGATCACCAAGAGTTACCATGAGTAGTCACGTTTCCTTGGTAATATCTCGAGATGCTATAGTTCTTCCATCCATGACTTTAGCTGGTGCATGATTAGTCTTTTGGAGTACTAGAATCTGGTATCTATTCACTAAGCCATCACCAATGAAACATGCGTAAGCCTAGAAGTCGAGAAGGCTTTGAGGAAAAGGGTCTTTCTTGGCAAGATAATCTAGATTGTGACAAGGAAAGTTTCCATGGATGTGGTTGGGATCAAGAGACCCTTTCTTATATCAAGGTCTGGTTGTATGGTCTCATTCACACCTCGACATCCTCATTTTCCTTCTCGAGGATGGTTGCAACAACTCTTGAGGTTCTTTCCCTCTTATTTAGGAAATTTAGGCAATGTATCTAGGGTTTCACAATATAGGCATAGATGATTCTCTCTTCATCTTTGCTTTTCTTATGGGGTCAAGGGCTAGAGTCTAGTATTATCTATTTCCATTGGTTCAAGCTTGATTTCTTCTCTGATTGGGACTGGGTTCTATTGGCAAGGGATTAATACTTCTTGATTTTCTTGCTTCCTCTCGAACAGTCTATTATCACATTGGATGGCTTCTTGGATGGCTTCCATGATGATATAATCATTGAGTGTTCTTGCCTCAGGCATAGTGAGCATGAGGTCCTTGATGTTATCTCAAATACCCCATCTAAATTGGCTGATGAAATACTCATCATGCCAAGTGAGGTCATAGATTAATTGCATAAATTAATATGCATAAGTAGAGGAGGCAGTTACCTTGTCATAGTTTATGAAGTTTCGTTTATACTACTCAACTGGTGTTTGCATCTCCAAATGTGGAAGTAAGCTTGCAAGAAATGCCCCATTGTTAAGAAGTACTAGCATATTCCTTTCCAAGATTGAGGTGCACCATGATAAAGTTTGAGCACAAAGAAAAATCCCAATTAATCCCACCTTGGAAGTATCATCTGGATACCTATCCAATTGCATACAGATACAGATCTTTACTTGTGTATGAATCTCCTAAACTTTGAGTGACTACCATTGAACTTCTCTAACATGCTAATCTTGGTTTCTCTTGTTGGGGGTTGATAAACATGCAGAATCATTTGATCACTTATTCTGCTATTTTGTAAGTCTCACATCTGGTATTGTATCTCTTGAAGTGCAGGGCCTAGATGTATAAGATGTTCTATTTGAAGTTGTGCTTATTGTTCATTCAAGCCTTTAATTTGTTATTGGAGGTTTTGAAGGGAGGTCACCATTCTTTCAAGGGTCACCTACATGGTGCTCAATAGGGCTAGAAAGTAGTCTTGCCAAACTATTACGGGAGTACTAGATTTTTCTTGAGAGACTAGACTAGATGTGAGATTTGATTTCAAGATAATCCCACATAGGGGCACAAGTACAATGATAACAAGATACAAAAAATCCCACAATCCGGGACCATAGGTATAGACAATAGGACTCGATAGGATATGAAGGATCTCGAAATCCGTGATGATAGGTATGGATACAAGATATCAGAATTACAAGATCTTCCTTGACAAAGATGAACAAGATACAAGATAGTTCATACTATGAGATTACAAGGTGACAAGAAAAAATGAGTATAATGGAAGATAAGACAAGGCTAGATACCATGACTAGATAAGAACTAGAATTGGGACTCAAAGTTACTTATTTGGAGGTCTCGACTCCTTGAGATCCCTCCTTGAGCCCTCCTTTTATGGCTAGCCCCTCCTTGAGCCCTCCTTTTATAGATGTTGGAGCATGGGTAAAGATCTTATAGAAATTTTCATGATGACATCATCGATGATGCAAACAATGATGTGTCATATCTTCTAGAAGATTCTATGATGAGATGGAAAGGGTGGGTTTGCATGGTTGGCTTGAGGATGTCCTATTAAGGGTGCATTCACATGGGGTGTGGATTCATAAGGCATGAGCAATAAATAATCCGTACAATTGATAATGACATGTTTGTGACATATTATCAAATATGTTTATTCACATATCAATAGCATTTTGTATGGGATCATCTATCAATTCTACATATGTCAACCACCATATTGTCACGGGGGATTCACTAGAAGTAATAAGGAGACGTCACCTACATGCAAGAAATATATGAAAATACCCCTTATCTACCCCCTATTTATGGGACCTTACCTTATAAAATGTACATTCCTTCCCTTAAATAACCCCCCTCCCTTACACTCACGTGGTACCATACGGTAAACCCTAGTGGACCCCTCGGGCATATTGTACAACTCTTTCGCAACACCCTTTTATAATCTCTACTATATATAGAGGAATACCATTCATGTAGAGCATATATAGTTATAAGCATATAATTTTAATTTTCAAAATACATTTTAATGATGCAAAAATATCAACTTCATAATTTTTTAGTATATTACACACACACACACACACACACACATGGCAAGTCATCCATATGTAAAAAAATCCAGTCATCCACATAGATGACTATGATGACCAAACCTGCAACTCCCTTTCTCACATAAATTAAGTGATTAGGATTAGAAACATAAAAGCCAATTTTGACAAGATACTCTCCGATCTTGTCAAACTATGCTCTAGGTGCTTACTTCAGTCCATAGAGCACTTTCTTTAACATACACACATACGTGGGATGCTCTAAATCCTCATAGCCTATTAGATGTTGCATATACATTTCTTCTTACGATTCATCATGCAGCAAGAAGTCATTGTTTATATCCATTTGCTATAAACTCTAATCTTTGGCTACTGTGAAAGTAATCATACATCTAACACTTGCCATCCTAACAATTTGATTGAACATCTCTTCATAATCTATACCATATGCTTGAGCATAGTCTTTTGCGACTAGTCTAGACTTATATTTGCTAAGAGAACCATCTGCATTTTGTTGAATTTTGTAGACCCACTTACAACCAATAGCTTTCTTGTCCTTAGGTAATGGTATTCAATCCCAAGTCTTATTGGCCTTTAATGCACCCATCTCCTCATCCATTGTTACATTCCAATAAGCATGACCAGCAACACCCTAAAGAATGTGGGCTCAACATTATCAACCATCTTTACCATATAAGCATAATGGTGAGCTACCTAGCCTTCAAAACCAAATCTTTTAACAGGGTATCTAACCTTGCTAGACTTTCATATCATTGGATCACTTAGTGAAACCTTTACATTATCATGTGCTCTTTGTATACCTAGAATTCTAACTAAAGAAATGCCAAGCTTATCATCCAAAATCTTTGAACCACTAGAATCTCCATTAAACCCCAAATGGCTAGGAGATGCATCATTACCATATGCCACTTTCTTCTTCCCTTTGTCTCTACTTGTAACACTAGTAGATGCACTTGAATATGTTGGATTGTTCCTTTGTCTCCTAGCTAACTATAGACGTAGTATTAGATTATGTTTCTAGTCCACTAAGGCTCCGTGGTTCTTGCTTTTCTTTTTATGCATAACTATCATGATCATCATTAGGATCCAAGGTATCACCACTAGATACATATGAACTGCTCATCTCATAAAAAATAACATCCTTACTTACTCTAAAATTACCTATGACAAGGTTATAACAATGATGCCCTTTTTTCTCTAAGGAATATCCAATGAAAACGTATTTTTTAGCCTCAAGCTTCTTTTGCAACTCATTTGGCACATGAACATATGCACTACAACTAAACACTTTCAATTATGATATATCGGGCTTCTTACTTGTAAAGCATTCTTCAAGAGTTATTCCATGAACTACAACTGTGGAAGTTCTATTCATAATACATATAGTAGTATGAACATCTTTAAACAAAAAATGTTTTGCCAAATTCTTTTCAGCCACCATCAATACCCATGCAACTTCTGCAATATGCCTACCTTTCTACAACCCCATTTTGCTATGGGATATACCTGCAAATAAATTATCTCTTTATCCCATGAGACCTTAAGAATCACTAAAGTCATTAGAGAGTTACTCTCCCCCTCCATTTGACCTCCATTACTTAACTTTCAATCCTATTTTTGTTTCAATAGTAGGCTTGGAAGTTTTGAGCTCCTCAAACACATTACTCTTCTCCTTCATGAAATATATCCACAGCTTTCTTGATCAATTATTAATAGATATGATAAAATATATATTTACAGTAAGAGATATGTTTTGTGTATGCCCCAAAAAAACTATATGCACAATATCAAGTATATATCTACTCACATCTCTATCATGTGAAAAAGGTTGTCTTGCGTACTTACCAAACTAATATGCTTTACACACTTTATGAAATTCTATAATAAGCAAGAAACCTTGTAACCAACCCTTTAAACCCTTTAGATTATATTAATGCTATCCTTTATGCATTTGCATGTCCAATATGTTTGTGCCATATTTCAATGTCTGCAACCACTCCTTTGTCTTTATCATACATATAGTAGCATTCATAACAAGAATTTCAGGTTCTAAAGTGAACATGCAACCAACTCTACTTCCTTTTGTGACCAACTAGCACTTATAATTAAAGTCTTCTACAAAATAAGCTTTTGTATTAGATTGAACTTATGCCTGAATCAATATACCATATATCATCATGTGTCCCCTTTCTTGTAACATCCGTCATATGTTGCATAACAAACAGTTGCTCATTTTTTTCCATTGCATCTTAAGATGATACATAGTTTCCTTACTTCAATTTATCACTGTGGATATCATCTTTCTTTGCATAACATTAGGCTACAATATAATGTGTTCAGTCACAATAATAACAAACAATATCAGAATTGCTTGAACCTTTATTTTTCCATCCACTTCTTCCTCTAGAGTTTCTCCTACTTCTAAAGTTTCCATGACCCCCTAAAATTTTTATTTCATCAAACTCTTGATTTAACTTGTTTTGCTGGTTATCACCAACACATCCTATACCATGGTCTCTTGAAGAGGATCTAACACATCCCCTTCCTAAAATGGAGTATAATGATTGGACTCATTCACCACTTCTTTCAGATTATTCACCTTGGATATTGATCTCTTTAGTGATTATGAGAGAGATAGCTCATCAAAAATTGGAAATGGCTTTCGTAGATACACAGAAGTGACAAATAATTTTTAGGCCTTCTCATTATTAAGGCTACCCAAATCATCATCATTGGGCATCATATCAATAGTTTCTAAGGTATCTACAATGTATCTCACTTTCAAAACATACTCGTTTACATACATATCTTCCCTTTTTTCAAAGTATTCAATTGCTTGAGTTGAATCTTCTGTATCTTTGTATTTATTGAAAACATGTTCTAAAGAATTATCCAAGCTACATCTGAAGTTTCTTCATTTTTTATATGTCCCAGTATAGAATTATGAATTATTATAAATAGAAAACACATTATCTTTTTGTCTTTTTCATTTCATTCTTTCCATGGCTTTCATTATTGTATAGTTGCAAGGTCACTCAGCTCTGTCCCCTTTTCTTCACGTGAAACAAACTCGAAGAAGTCTTCCAATAAGGAAGTTCGTCACACAAAACTTTCGTGATAGGTAGTTGTTCTTGTCTAGCTTTGTAATGATGGGGTTTCTGGTGTTGTTTGCTATTATCACAAAGTTGATACAAAAGATTAAGCAAGTCTTTTGCAACCTTTTACAACAAGTGTACAACAATATACTAAGAATCCTTTTTAACTGAGTACTCAATAGTATATGTAATCTGTAATGTATTTGCATATAAAACTTCTATTTTCTTAGTGGAAAACACCTCAAAACTTATAGACTCGAAATCTATAACATGTATATCCACTTTCAATTAACACAACTGAAATTGCAATGTACTCCAAAACTGATGTTTCCAACTTTAGGGTGTAAAATGGGACCCAAAACGGCCTCAGATAGCCAAAAATATAGTAAGAAACCCACAAAGAGCATATGTGTAGAATGTACAATGTTTTGATTTTACACCAAATCTCAGAATCATCTAAGTTTTTTACTCTACCTTGGCTTTGGTGCCTCCACATGCACTATCCAAGAGAAAGAGTGGAAGAATGAGAGATCTTCTCATGTGTTGCTTGCTTGCTTGAATCCTTGCTTCTTCTCCTTCACTTCAGCTTTCAAAACTAGGATCTCTCAGTGGTGCCACTTTGGTACCATGTAATGAATTGTATGGTGGGGAGACTTGCTTGAGCTGTTATGCTAAACACACACCATACACATAAGAGGAAGCTCACTTAAGAACACAAGAAGAGAG